>NW_024117233.1:0-9313 GCF_003073215.2 Triticum urartu | reverse complement strand
GCGCCTTGCTGGTGTGCCAGCGGAAGTAAGCACCTGCACCACCATGCCACGGGGCCAATTCGTTTTTCTCGGATCAGGTGGTTTGCGCTCAGGCCCATCCCTCAGCAAACTGCCTAATAAATTAAACACTTCCCCTGAAGCAAATATAGATATTTAATGCAAATTATTTTGCACTTTGTGTAATCTTGAACAAATTAGTAGCATATTCGTGCACATAATGACCACAATGTTATACGCTTACATATGTGTTCATACTTCATACATCTAAAATATATCTTCGTGGGGCTTTGTTGTCTAAATCACAGCCGAGTCAATAGACTGCACTAGCTAGGTCAGGACCTGCACCTTGCCCACAGGACAGGACTGGACGCATGTGCATTTGAAAACCAAAGGCTTCAGACTTCCACCCCCAACGATTGACCGCCGCGTCCTGCGGCAACTTTGATTTCGTAGACGCCGCGTCGCAGATTGAAATGTTTCTTCTTTTGTGAAAAGCTAGATACTCCAATGGTGCCTTTACTTTCAGAGAAGCTAAAATAATACCACTACCCTACCCGGTCAACAAAAGAAGAAGCTAATCAACACCATTTTTTTGTGTTCCTCGCAAAACACACACACACACACACACACACACACACCATTTTTTTTTGTGCTGAAACTTCCAAGACCTCCGACCTGCTTGTGTGACGAAAGTGAGAGGGAGCACCTGGGCTAGGTCTTGAGTTCCTTTAAAACTATTTTTAAGAAAGAAAAACTAGAGTTACGACTATAAATTTGAAAATTTCGGATATATGACCTCTTCCTTGTTTAGCGGCAACGGAAAGTGACTCATTGTAGACAGCAAAGTTACCAAAAGCCACACTACAAAAACTGAATTTCGGCAACAAATTAACCAACAACAAAGACTAAATTCAATCAAAATTATCAAATCCGATTAGACAGTTGGGAACATCATACGAAACCGGCCTGTTGGCATGTATCCCCTTTTTCCGTTTTGTGCCTCCTTTCTAAAAAAACATCATACAAAACAACCCAGACTAACTAGTTTTTAATGAGTTTCCAGTTCGTTAATAGTAGTGTGGTAGACCGAAAATTGTAATGTGATGAAGAAACGAAATAGAAGAGCACTCTATAAATATAATTGTAATTGATCACATGGGACATGTCAGTGGAATAATAGCACTAGTATTCAGGAAGGTAACAGGTTGTTTCTTGTTTTCTGGTGTGCAGCTTGGAATATGATTGCTCTGATCGTGCCAAGTCAAATATGACCATGTAAGTAAATCAGTCTCTATCTATAAATTGATCAAGAACAGGTCTTGCCTGTCACTCCATTCTTACGACAAGGTGTTCTTGACCAGTTTGGGACGCCATGGCCGGCGGAGGAGGGAAAGCCAAGCCGCTCGAGTTCACGCCGACATGGATCGTGGCGTCGGTCTGCTCCGTCATAGTCATCATCTCCTTGCTCTTCGAGCGCTTGCTCCACCGCCTAGGCAAGGTACGTGCTTGCGTGCCCCCACCATGAGAGAGAGACACACATCGAGTCCAAGCGACCATCAGCTGAACAGCTTCTGGGCACGCGCGTTTCCATGCAGAGGCTGATGAGGAGCCGCAAGAAGCCGCTGTACGAGGCCCTGCTCAAGGTGAAGGAGGAGCTGATGCTGCTGGGGTTCATCTCGCTGCTGCTCACCGTGTTCCAGGGCCCCATGGGGAAGCTCTGCGTCAGCCCGGGCACCATGCACCACCTGCTGCCCTGCAAGCCGCCGCCGCACAAGACGGACCACCTCGGCGGCGCCGTGTTCACCGGCGTGATGGGTGGGGCGAGGCGCCTCCTGGCTGGAGGAGCCTCCTCCGACGAATACTGCCTCAAGAAGGTACAACTGAATTGGTGCTTGATTTTGTCTATGATACTATGCTTTTCCTTTTTTTTTTCTCTCGTCTTTGTCGATCGAAAACTCTGGTATATTGTTACTACTTTAACTATTTGACCCGTTCCACGATATTCTTATCCAGTGATTCATTTGACGCCATTTGACATATGCAGGGCAAAGTTCCACTACTTTCATCTGAAGCTATTCATCAGTTACACATATTTATCTTCGTGTTGGCAGTCACTCATTTCGTTCTCAGTGCTATTACAGTCCTTCTAGGAATTGCACAGGTACATAGTACTAACTAAAAGTCCAACTAGAGGTTTGTTAGTAACGCGTAATTAGTGTATCATGATTGTCCTAATTACCATGTTAATTGTTGTTCAGACAAGAAATTGGCGACATTGGGAGGCCAAGATCCAAGAAAATGATGGTGGTGGTATGTTGCAAACACTTCCCTAGTTTAGCTAACGATGACTTCACAAGTTTTGTTCAATATAAAGTTGTGTTATATTCTGCTTATGAATGTTGGGTCCTAACTTGCAGCACCTAAAATGATCAAGCATGTTCAAGAATTCAAATTTATTCAAGACCACTTTAAAGGTCATAGAAAACGGTCGAGGATATTTGGTTGGATGGTATGTTTTTTTTCTTATGTCTTAAGTATCGAAACAAAATGCATTTGTTATTTACTTTGGAATTGGGGTATAAGACAACTCATCATCTTTTTAGCGCTCCTTCTTCAAACAATTCTATGGATCAGTCACTGGTGAGGACTACACAACAATGAGACTTGGTTTCATCATGGTAACCAACCTACATTTTCTAGTAAATACTGCTAGTGGAATCGAAGAAATTTATATATAAGCTTCATTCCTTTTTCACAGAAACACTGTAAGGGGACACCAAAATTCAACTTTTATAGTTACATGATTAGAGCTTTGGAGTTTGATTTTAAGAAGGTTGTCGGTATCAGGTAAATGTTCAATGCCATTGTTACAAAATATGCGACCTACTTTTTTTCTAAATCATTTGCGATGTCTATATCAATTACCAATAGAGAAAAATATCGAATTGATCTCCATGTTATGCTTATGTAGTTGGTACCTTTGGGCCATGCTGATGATATTCCTACTATTGAATGTTCAAGGTATGTATCACTAAAGGCCATAAGTACTTACATAACTCTTATTGAGTTAAACTCTCGCAAAATATTTTTATAAAATTTTATTTGGTTACATTCACTAGACAATATTTTTATGTGAAAAATAACTCCACTCTTGTTTATCGACATTGTAGGGTGGTATGTCTACATTTGGATAACCTTGGTTCCATTCATTGTAAGTAAACATGATTTACTATCTATAGAAAAATACATAAAAGGAACTTCCGCTGCATGTATGCTTGTTTTAAGGACTAAATAATAATTATATGCCTTCATATAACTTCCACAACGACCTTTCAAACTACGGATGATCCAATAAAGGGGCAGGGTCATGACATCAACTTATGTATTTGTTTTTGGCAGATGCTACTTGTGGTAGGAAGTAAGATGGAGCACATCATTACGGAATTGGCTTATGAGGTTGCCCAGAAGCATACAGCTATTCGAGGAGATTTAGTAGTTGCCCCTTCAGATGACTTCTTCTGGTTCCACCGGCCTAAATTAGTCCTTCTGTTGATCCACGTCGTCCTGTTTCAAAATGCATTTGAAATTGCATTTTTCTTCTGGCTCTTGGTAAGAACAATAAATAATCTAGTTGTACTCGACCAAATTTACTTGAAGTATTAGAGAGTGTCATAACCTTCAAACAGATTATAAGTTTAGGATTTGCTAGTTCCAAATTGGAATCTAATAAACGAAAGTAAAACTAACTCTGGCATTTATCAACCTTGCAGGTGACATACGGTTTTAAATCATGCATCATGGGGAAACCAACATATGTTATTACTCGAATTGTCATAAGGTACATAGAAATCACAATAATAGCAATACTGTGTTGAGAAATCTTGAGAACATACTCATCACTTTTCCTTCTTTCAGCGTAATCTGCCAACTCCTTTGTGGTTACAGCACCCTACCACTATACGCTATCGTCTCTCATGTGAGTTCAATTCATAAACTTGATAAAATTGTAGTTTTGTTGGGATTTAATGCTTCTTTTTTCTTGAAATTTACCTATAAGTAGCCATTCTTGAGCAACACAAAGCTTGCTTTCACAAATAGATACCATTGTAAAGGTTTTTATTGACATGGTAAGAAAAATATTTCTTATCGATCGTTTTATTCTGATTTAGTCTCATCGTTTTGTGTAGATGGGTACTTCTTTCAAGAAGACTATATTTGATGACAATGTGACTGAAGGCCTTGTCAACTGGGCTGAAAAGGCTCGGAGGCGCACAAGAAACCCAAATAAAATTACTACAGAGCCAATTGACGAGGCAAATGGTGGCGCAGTTCAAATGACAAATACACATGCCAACTCATCAGTGGAGCAAGGGACCGCTAGGCTATTATAATTGTGTACATTGATTGCTTTACAAAGGGTCATATAGTAACAATTTCGACAATTGTAAATATATATGTTTTAGAGGCCAAAAATATCTTTTGATAATGCTAGTTATTTATGTGTTCAAGACATTATTAATTCTTCCTAACAAACTGCTCACCTTCTCTACCCCTCCCTCAGCAAACCTTCTCTACGTGACTTGTCCAAAATTTCAAATACATGCCCTATTAACTAATGTTGCATAGTAAAATGGCACGGTTTTTCCAGCTCATTGAATGAATGACAAATGATGCACTTGAACAAACAATAGGTGTTACATAAATGATTCAATTACGGCGAAGTAGTAGAAATAACTTATAGAAGTTTTGCCAAGCACAAAATCATAAATGTTAGAGTTATATTTATGATGGCTTTTGGCTTTCTGTATTTTGGCCTTTGCTCTCCCACTTGTACTTGTATATATGATGGGTTTAGCCTCCTGATAATACTAAGTCGCATATTCATAACATGGTATCAGTGCTATGGTTTAGATCTTCCTCCGGACGACACAAATTGTCTTATGATCGATTTTTTTGGTCTGATTCTCCTCTTTCTCCTATTGTATTCATCTTATTTCTCCAAGTCCGATCGAGTACCAAATTGGTTTTGTTGTCCAGATCGCCAAATCCCTCCTGTTCGCCTGCAGCTGCTCTGCGGCCGTTGCTCCCTTACGGTCGCCCATCACCGCCTCCAATCCCGGCAGACACCGACATCTCCAGGTTTTCGCCAGCCGCCGCCATTTGCCACCTGCGTCCTCCGCCAGCTCTGTTTCTTCAGCTTTTGTCATTCGCATCATCCAATTGGTCCTCCCCATTCTCAGTTGCTCGAACTCTACACCCTACCTCTTAATTAGCTTCATCCTCCAAGCCGGTCACCCATTGAATCTTCGTGTTTTTGACACGCCACATCATGTCCGTCATGGCTGCTTATGCATGTAACTATATCTTCATTAGTTAGGTTATAATAATTAGAAGCATATGCATGTGTGTTTGCCCAAGACAAAGTTTATGAAGTCTAAGTTTTTTTACACTAATAAAGCTATCAATTTGTTTTTCTGTTTTATGAGTCTCATTTTTAATGCTCCCCATCATATGTTTAGATTTCAAGGTGTAATTTTCAACTAATAATTTGTTTTTATTTTTAAATTTCTTTCATTTTCTTTATCTTTATCTTTTTTATATAAACTTTACACGCACATACTATATCTATACAAAATTAGAATGATATCTTCTAGATTGTCTCATCCTTCCTTCTCTTTCTTCTCTCACACTCACAATTATCATTTGTTTTCACACATCCTCTTAGAGCATCTACAGCCAGGCGCCTCAAACGACTAAGCGGCCCGGTCTATGACCGATAAAAAAAAGCGACCCTGAGGGGATATGGACTGACGGAACTTGATGAAATAATTAAAAAAAGAGCCAAGTAGCCATCAACGGGATACGGAGTGTGACTATGAATCTTCCCTACGTATAAGCAAAAAATATAAAGAGCAAATGTTTAGCGAGTCTCGTGAGCCGAAACTCGGCAAAGAAAGACCGTTGTCACGGTTACGTCGCTTGCTCTATAGCCGGGCCCACCTCTCAGACTTTACCGAGTTTTTTCGGTCTGCAACTTGACGAACTTGAGATTATGTCGGGTTTATTTCTTCGCTGAGTCGTTTTCCGTTGGAACTAGGCAAAGTATAAACAGAAAAACATGTTACATCTAGTTATCTTCGCCGAGTCATTTTTCGTTGGAACTAGGCAAAGTATGTTGGAACAATGCTTAGTGCTTATGCATGTATAAATAGTAAATAGACAAAGCATACTACATCTAAGGGTATGGAAAATTGACAAAAATGCCGAGTCTCCCTTGTTCTCTAATCATCAAGCGAGCGCTAAAGGTAAAGAAGGAAGACAGGTTAGAAAAACTGGCTATGGCCGGTGTCAACATGGCTAAAGGTACGGATATATGTGCAATTTTGTGCTAATCGATCTTGTTTTTTTTTGTGCTAATCGATCTTGTTGCTTATGTGATTTTGCTAACATGCTTTATCAGTTACTGTACATGTCCCAAGCGTCACGTTCATGGGACAGGCATGTGTGATATGGTGAGTGCGTGATCTATATGCATGTCCAATCGAATGATGCACGGGAACCATCCTGCCTAAGATTTGAACTACGATCATCACGTCATAACTGACGAAGCAGAGGGACCAATTTGCCGTGTGCCTTCGGTTGGTTGTCTGATTGGCATGCATGCATCTTCCAAAGCCATGTCCTCGTGTCCAAAGAAGCGGGTAGAGAGCTCGGTTGACTAGACTGGCCGCCTTCCAGTCGTGTTTCGACGGCTAATATATATGCACGCTCACATTAATATAGTCGTCAGTTAGCCATCCACGAAATGTGCACTCAAGGCACTTACAATCATTTGTGTAGCTGCCTCTCGAAATGGTCTTATATGTAGCTAGCTATCAGTCAACAACCATGGACGTCGTCGTCGTGTGCAACTAGGGCATGCAAATGGGCAATTAACAACCATTTGTGGCTGCATGCCCTAGTTGCAATTCTACCTACCGCACTAGATGCACCCTCACCAGCTCTCTATTACAGGCGAACCCGCACCAGGCACCCTCACCCATATATATCCAAATCCAGCTAGGTGCATGCATGGTAGTTGATGGTGATCGACCAGTCCATCTCAATTTTCAAAGCACACGCTTTGTAGGTAAAGACGGGCCTTGGCTGCACGAAAATTCAAGACCAAGTTAGTCTAGCCAGTATTGGTATTTTGCGTCTGAAAATGAAGGCGATAGTTAACTCATCCAAGATTATCTGATTAGGGAGTATCATCGTAGCAAATTATTTAGCTCTAAGAGCAGGCGGATCATGCTATGTGTTCTCTCCTAGAACTCGCCAAGGGTTTATTGGTGTCATCGAAAAGTCACAGTGCCGGTTTGGTGAAGCTCCACCCATGCTTATCGCAGTGAAGAATATTGGATGTACAGCAAGCAGTCATAAAATTGCGCTTCCAAAAAACCTTATTGCCTCGCCTGTAGAGGTTAGCTTGACGCGCCAACGATAAATCTTATTTCCTTCTAGGGCGAAGAATGAGTTGCTACTTGATTCACCGTGTGAAACCAGGACGTATCTTCTGGTCTTTGTTCACACATTAGCAGCATACCATCAACAACCGTGGCCGAGGCTATTAAGCTACTCCCTCTGTTCCTAAATATAAGATCTTTTAAAGATTTCAATACCGACAACATATGGATGTATATAACCCTAGTTTAAAATGTAGATTCACTCATTTTGCTTTGTATGCATGTAGTCTGCATTAAAATCTCTAAAAGGGCTTATATTTAAGAACGAATGGAGTACTGGACTAGAAACAAACAAACAGAAAACTGACTTGGACAGCATTGCGTCCTTGCCATCGTTCGCCAGTCGCCATGGCCCTGTGTGTGTTATGGGTTTTCTTTTAGAAAAGGAGGAATCACCCCCGGCCTCTGCAGTGTGTTATAGGTAGCTATTAATCTTATTCATCTCCGGTGCAGGCAACCAAACATGATGTAGTTGCATTCGCCGAGCCAATGCAAACAACCAAATAATATGCCTAAAGCAATCCTCTAATGCAAGCAGCCTCGTTGTAGGCAACCAAACGAAGTGCATGTGTTAATGTTTTCTCGTTTTTTCTCAACCAGCCTCCGTTAAGACAGGCTGAGCTAAGCCGGGAAAGCTACCAAACACGCCCTATGTGTATTTCAAAATGCATGCTGCTGTCAGGAAGCCCACTTGGTGGAGCTGGGTCACCGCACTAGGCCAGGACCTGCACCTGGACTGTTGAACTGGACGCAAACCAAACGCTTTGGACTTCCACCATCCGACGTTGACGGCCGCGACTTTGATTTCGCTGACGCCGCGTCGCAGATCCAATCTGAAACCACGGTTTTCTGCTTTGTCCGGGAATGCAAATATACTAGTATATTTTAACCAAGAATGATATTGCAATAGTGTTTTCTCAGAAAATAAAAAATATACATATCAGTGGTTTCTCTACTTACAGATTAGGCTAAAATAATAGATGTGCTTTTGACCGGTACCACCTGGGCCAGCTAGGTCTAGAATTCTTTTTAACCATTGTGTTTTGAAAGAGAAAACGGAGCAATGACTACAAATTCGAATATTTCAGATCCATGGCCTTGTCACTGTTAGCGGCAACTACAAATTTGAAAGAAAAGTGGATCATCGCCGTTGTGAGCGGCATTACATGAAAGTTACCAAAAGCCACATTGCATCAAGGGAATTTTGACAACAAATTTACCAAACAACGACCAGATCTAATCAAAGTACAAATTTCGTTCAGGCAGTTGGGGACATCATACGAAACACCCCAAAACAGACTATTATTCCAGTTTCCAGTTCCCGTTCGTTAATAGTAGTGTGGTGGTCATCGCAAAAAAAAAAGTAGTGTGGTGGACCGTAGACTGCAGCACAAAAAAGAAAAAAATTGGTCACATGGGACATATGCCAGCGGAATACTAGTGGTAGTATTTTTCGAGAATGAATACTAGTAGTATTTAGGAAGGTAACCCGTTGTTTCTTGTTTTCCTGTGTGTACATGTAACTTGGAATATAATTCAGGGTTCTGATCGTGCCAAGTCAATATTGTCATGCGTGATAACTGATGACCATGTAACTGAGTAGTTTCGTCTCTTATAGCTATATAAATGTATCAAGAATAGTCTTGCTTGCCACTTCATTCTTACGACAAGGGGCGTCGGCGTGGGCTTGGTTCTTGACGAGTACGTTTGGGGCGCCATGGCCGGCGGTGGAGGGAAGGCCAAGCCGCTCGAGGTCACGCCGACATGGATCGGGGCGCTGGTCTCGTCCGCCATGATCATCACCTCCC
>NW_024117232.1:0-14885 GCF_003073215.2 Triticum urartu | reverse complement strand
AAGCCAAAGCCGCTCGAGTTCACGCCGACATGGATCGTGGCGTTGGTCTGCTCCGTCATGATCATCATCTCCCTGCTCTTCGAGCGCTTGCTCCACCGCCTAGGCAAGGTATGTGCGTACATCCACCATGAGAGACCACGAAGCTGCCTGCCGTATCTGTCGAAGCAATCGGCCATCAGCTGAACGTTTGGGCACGCACGTTTGCATGCAGAGGCTGATAAGGAGTCGCAAGAAGCCGATGTACGAGGCCCTGCTCAAGGTGAAGGAGGAGCTGATGCTGCTGGGGTTCATCTCGCTGCTGCTCACCGTCTTCCAGGGGCCCATTGGGAAGCTGTGCGTCAGCCCGAGCGCCATGCTCCACCTGCAGCCCTGCAAGCCGCCGCTGCACGAGACGGACCACCTCGGTGGCGCTGTGTTCACCGGCGTGTTGGGTGGGGGGAGGCGCCTCCTGGCTGGAGGAGCCTCCTCCGACGACGAATACTGCCTCAAGAAGGTACAGCTCAAGGCATCAGAAGTGCTTGATTTTGTTTTGTGATATTTTTCTTGAAAAGGAGGATTACCCTTGACGGCTTGACCTCTGCAGATGATGCGCACAACCATTTTGTCGGTTCTCGATTTTATTTGTGATACTCTACTTTTCCTTTTTCTTCTGTCTTCGTCGATCTATTGTTTTTCGTCTTTGACCCGTTCGACCTTGTTCTTATCCAATGATTCATTTGACGCCATTTGGCATGCAGGACAAAGTTCCATTACTTTCATCTGAAGCTATTCATCAACTACACATATTTATCTTCGTGTTGGCGGTCACCCATTTCCTTCTCAGTGCTATTACAGTACTTCTAGGAATTGCACAGGTACTAACTAAAACTCTGACTATATTTTTGTTAGTAACGAGTAATTCGTCTACCATAGCTTTTCTAACTACTATGTTAATTGTTGTGCAGACGAGAAATTGGCGACATTGGGAGACCAAGATCCAAGAAAGTGATGACGGTGGTATGTATATATGATGCAAATAGTTTCCTTTCCTTGTTTGGCTAATGATGAGTTCACAAGTTTTCTTCAGTTGTATGAAGTTGTGTTACATTTTTTGTTTACTAATGTTGGGTCCTAACTTGCAGCCCCTCAAATGATCAAGCACATTCGAGAATTCAAATTTATTCAAGACCACTTTAAAGGTCATAGAAAGCGGTCGAGGATATTTGGTTGGATGGTATACTTTCTTTTTCTTGTGTTTTTATAAGGATCAAAACATATATATTGCCTTATTTCTCTATTTTGCAATTGGGCTATAAGATAAGTCATCGTCTTTTTAGCGTTCCTTCTTCAAACAATTTTATGGATCCGTCACTGAGGAGGACTACACAACAATGAGACTTGGTTTCATCATGGTAATCAACCTACATTTTAATCGATATATAGAAGTCACGTGTATGTTTTCGGGTATACACTATTAGTGGAGGAAACTTATATATATACATGCTTCATTCCTTTTCACAGAAACATTGTAAGGGGACACCAAAATTCAACTTTTATAGTTACATGATCAGAGCTTTGGAGGTTGATTTTAAGAAAGTTGTTGGTATTAGGTAAGTGCTCAATGCTACTATTACAAAATGCATTACCCAATTTTTTTCTAAAGCATATGCTATGTATAGATCAATTACCTATAGAGAAAATAGCAAATTGATGTCCATGTTATGCTTATGTAGTTGGTACCTTTGAGCCATGCTGATGATATTCCTACTATTGAATGTTGAAGGTATGTATCACTAGAGGTCACAAGTTTTGATCCACTTGTATAACTCTTGTTTTGTTAAATTGTCACAAAAATATATTTATTTATTTACTTATTTTATTTTGGCTAACCCTCACTAGACAATTTTTTATGTGAAAAGTAACCCGACTCTTGTCGTACCGTTATTGTAGGGTGGTATGTCTACATTTGGATTACCTTGGTTCCATTCATTGTAAGTAAACATGAGTTACTATCTATACAAAAACACATAAAAGAAATTTCTACTACATGTATGCATGTTTTAAGGACTAAATACTAATTATATGCTTTCATATGACTTCTACAATGATCTTTCAAACTAAGCATGATCCAAAAAAGGGCAGACTCGTGACATCAACTTATTGTATTTGTGTTTGGCAGATGTTACTTGTGGTAGGAAGTAAGATGGAGCACATAATAACGGAATTGGCTTATGAGGTTGCCCAGAAGGATACGGCTATTCGAGGGGATTTAGTAGTTTCTCCTTCAGATAACTTCTTTTGGTTCCATCGGCCTAAATTAGTCCTTCTGTTGATCCACATCGTCCTATTTCAAAATGCATTTGAAATTGCATTTTTCTTCTGGCTCTTGGTAAGAACAATAAGTAAGCTTGTTGTACCCACAACCTAATTTAACATGAAGTATTGGAGAGTACGATAAGAATCGTGAAATTACATAGAATATAAGTTATGGATTTGATAGTTTCAAATAGGAATCTAATGAATACAAGTAGGACTAACCCTTGCATTTATCAATGTTGCAGGTAACATATGGTTTTAAATCATGCATCATGGGGAAACCAGCATATGTTATTACTCGAGTTGTCATAAGGTACAACAGAAATCACAATGACATCAACAACTTACTGAGACATCTTAAAAACATACTCATTACTTTTTACTTCTTTCAGTGTAATCTGCCAAGTTCTTTGTGGTTACAGCACCCTACCACTATACGCCGTTGTCTCCCATGTGAGTTCAATTAATAAAGTGGATAAAATTGTAGTTTTGTTGTGATATAATGATTTTCAACTTGAACTATACCTATGAGTATCCATTCTTGATGAATACAAAGCTTGTTTTCACAAATTGATACAATTTTAATGGCTTTATTGTCATGATCAAACAAATATTCTTATCTATCATTTTATTCTAATTTCGTCTCATCATTGGTATAGATGGGGAATTCTTTCAAGAAGACTATATTTGATGACAATGTGACCGAAGGCCTTGTCAACTGGGCTGAAAAGGCTAGGAGAGGCACAAGAACCCCAAATAAAATTACTACAGACGCAAGTAGTTCACCAATTGACGAGGCAAATGGTGGCGCAGTTCAAATGACAAATACACAGGCGAACTCATCGGTGGAGCAAGGGACAGCTAGGCTGATATAGTCGTGTACATTAGTTGCTAATACAAAGGATCCTGTAGAAACAATTTCGGCAAGTGTACAAATATCTTTTTAGAGGGCACAAATATCTTTCGATAATGCTAGTTATTCGTGTGTTCAAGATAGTATTAATTCTTCCCAACAAATCACTCACCTTCTCTATCCCTCCGTCAACAGACTTTCTCTATGCAACTTGTCTAAAATTTCAAATCCATGGACTCTCCGCCAAACAAGCCACCACTATGGTGATTCCTAAAAATGATTGTATAGAATAACAAATACACAAGAAACCTTCATATGTGAAACATAAATTACATTAAATTTCACTGTTATAATCACATTAACCTCGCAAAAATATACATTTATTGACTTTGGCATACTGCGCCAACACCAACAAACTTAATTATAATTGTTAGTAGGCCATCATGAGAACATATTCCAGCGAGATAACCACAATGACAAAAATAAACAGCGAAAAGCGAGTTGCGAGACCCTAAAAGCCTCCACGGCGCCACGAAGCGTGCCCTAAGCTTCTAGTGCACATAACGTATAAATATAAATGAACAAAAGGGCAATCCATTTTCCATGGACATGCCAATTTATCTTTGTTTAGTTAAACCATTAAAATTTCTGAAATGCCATGAGATGCACAACTTTCTATAGTTTATTTCGACATCAAACGATGACATGTGACATCAGCATCAGCCTGAACGTTCAAACTGTGCGTATGCACAGCTAGCCCTCCTACCTTGCTCGCATCGATGGCATGGCCAAATCAAATACTACAACATGCACGTTCCTTCCTTCCTAAGAGAAAAAAATACTTAATTCCTAATGCATGGCATGATTTGTGGTTACCATTACATCCAGTCCCACCGTACATAATCCTGCCGTAGGGATGGTTCCAGAGACTGTACTTCGTGGCCATCATTAGATACGGCCCCATCAGATATAGTTAACGCTTGCTTAAGGATGGCAATCAAATTAGCACGTAAGCAGTAGAAATGTGTGGCCACCGTTACCTAGACAGCGATCGAGTGGCCGGATAGCACTACCCGCGTGTTACTAGCACAAGCATGATTCACGCTGCTCCTCCTGTCCCGGTCCTCTGCCAAGATAATGACCGTGCTGGCCTGCTACGTGTCTGCATGATAGGAGTACGCGTGTCATAGTGTGCATGCATGAACTGATGAACATACTAAAGCCACCATACGTACTTGTGTACTAATTAAGCTTCAGTTTACGCCCTTTAAATACCTAGTCCTCCACGCCAATTCATTCATCCTCACCTTGACCTCGTCTACCAGCACCCAAAGTCTGAGGCGAAGGGAGGCATTGGCTTGATACTAGCGTTCGCAAGAGATGGGATCGGAGGCGGATGCGGCGGAGATGACCGGGCCCCTCCTTGCCGGCGCGCCGTCGGCGGTGGAGGCGGTGCCGCCGTGGCGGGAGCAGCTGACGGTCCGGGGTGTGGTGGTGAGCGCCATCCTGGGGGTGCTCTTCTGCCTCATCACGCACAAGCCCAACCTCACGGTGGGGATCATTCCTTCGCTCAACGTCGCCGCGGGCCTGCTCGCCTACTTCCTCGTGCGGACCTGGACTGCGGCGCTGGACATGTTCGGCGTCGTCTCCAAGCCCTTCACCAAGCAGGAGAACACCGTCATCCAGACCTGCGTCGTCGCCTGCTACGGCCTCGCCACCAGCGGTATGTTTGCATTTTGCTTTGATATGATCCTTGACTCAAAACAGCCTTCATGTGGACTTCTGAAGCTGATTTCTGCTAATTAAGTACGTGTGGCCGTTGCTTGTGTGTATATTATTTTTGGGTGGGGACCTAAACGGTGTTTGATTTGGGTGGAACATTGCTAGGTATTGGAGAAAGATTAGGTTTGGTTTTACTGTTTTTTTTTGGTATTAAAGGAAGTTATTAATCCCTCCGTCCCATAATATAAGAGCGTTTTTGACACTGGCAGTTGGTTTTTACAATTGCATTTCTTAGAACAAATGTTTAACTTTGCAGCGTACGTATCTGATTTTGGTGTTTTTTGGGAGTGGCAGAAAAATTGATGACGATGGGCTTCCCCCTTTTCACATAGTTCACATTATCAATCAATGTTTCCATTTGTGCAGGAGGATTCGGATCATATATGCTTGCAATGGATCAAAAAACTTACGAGCTTCTTGGGACTGATTATCCTGGTAACAGGGCAGTGGATGTGAAGAATCCCTCTCTAAGTTGGATGATTGGGTTTATGTTTGTAGTTAGCTTCATTGGTATTTTTTGTCTCGTTGCCCTGCGCAAGGTAATCATCCACATCTTAGATGTGTGTGCATCTTTCATCTTTATCTGATCGCATTTACATTTTTGTAATCAAGTGCAGCAACTAGGACAACACTTTGCAAATTCGGTAAACTAAGTTCAGTTTGGTGTTTGCTAGGCGATGGTGATAAACTATAAGCTAACCTATCCCAGAGGAACTGCCACAGCTATGTTCATAAACAGCGTCCACACTTCTACCGGAGATGAGTTAGTAGAGTAAGAAACAGATCATCATTGATCCTTAATTTTGTGCATACTGATAAGTTATCTGTACTTTGGAGGGACAGTTATTATTGACTCTCTGATGCTTCTTGTCCGATGATTGGATGAATATATATTTTGTATGATAAAGTGCTGCGCAATTGCACAATTAGTAATTTATAAATAAGTAATTGAAAGAGTGGTTTGTATTGACCTATGGTACTTTTACGGCTTATATCAGGTTAAACTATGGGTCCCCATGACTTAAGCATTTTAAATACTGTCTCCTAACTGTTAGTGACTATTAAGTTATTTAAAGCTCATTGTCTTCCAGTTGACCTTTTTCCAAGTGTTAAACACTGATGGTTGCCAAAATCCCTTAATAGTCCAATGAAGTTGCACATTAGCCTTCTACCCATTTATCAACCAATTCTCGTTATAGATTGTTTATTGGTCAATTAAGTAGCATGTACATGAGAGAACAAATTTATTTTAGGTAATTCAACAATAATAAAGCTTTACTGATCTATTCAGCTCGCAATTAGTTTGTAATGAATGGAGGCTACGAATTCTACAATCTTATCTCTCTACACAATTGCATATACTTTTAGGGGGGGGGGGGGGGGGGGGGGGGGTAAATGTGTACATTAAGCACAGAAGGTGAATCTTATGATAGATATAAAATAGCTAGTTTATCAGTTTTTACTTAAAATCATGGATTATCTATTTGTTTACTTGGGATGAACTTTGATGTCTCTGTATCGATTTGATTGTTGATTACATATTCTTGGGTTACTGCATTTCTTGAGTTTTGGTGGTACTAACTTTATTCTCATGCCTGCAGAAAACAAGTTAGTTGTCTCGAAAAGTATTTAAGCATAAGTTTCCTTTGGAACTGCTTTAAATGGTTCTTCAGCGGTGCCGGGGATTCTTGTGGCTTCGACAACTTCCCTTCTCTGGGCCTTGCAGCATTTAAGAACACGTAAGCTAACTGCTATTATGAGCGTGCTAAAATTTCGAAGCATGCATTTTGCAATTAAAAAACAAATCATTTTATTTTTCAAATCGAAACAAAATTTGCCTTCTGTTCTGCGGCGTGGTGGTAGGACCGCTAGGGGATTGGCTCCGGGTGTAGGTAGGGTCAAATCCGCAGGGGTCATGCAAATACATAGGCCCCTTCCCTTCTGCCGAGTTGTTTAGAAGGCGCTTTCCGTTCTACGGTCCCTCGGAGCGAAGGGTTAGGCAGGTAGTACGGGCCGCAGTGAGGGAAGGTTGGCTTGACAGGCTTCGTTCTGGATGTTGTAACCTCTTTACTGAGCGAGACTTCATCTATATCCCTAAAAGTGGATTTGGATTCCCATTTATTCTTTGAATGACAGCTTCAACTAGGCTCCACCTTAGAGAGGGTTTTCGGTTTGAATCAAGATAGGGTCAGGGGGCCATGAAAACCTAAAATGAAGGAATAGGGGGTCTGGGATAAGCATGTATTGGAGGCGGGTTTCCCAATAAGTCAATAGCTATCCTTCGCTATCTGGGGCTAGCTCACTCTATGAGATAAGTTTCATGTATGGTTCGAAGTAGTTAACTCCCTTTTAAGGAGCGATCGATCAGCCCCGACCATGACCGGTCTAGAATCTCTCTCATTGAGCTTCTCTTTTGCGCCTGCTTTCTTCTTGATTTATTGCAGCAGCTAGTCTCCCTTTTCCAAATTCGATTATAAGTGAAGTGAGTTATGTTTCAAGAAATTCCATCCATTTCATCGCCCAGAATAATACCCAGTCCTGCCAATCTCTACGACAATCTCTGGTTTAGTTTAGTTGCCTTATAATTTATTAGGGATAATTTGGACATGCATGGATTATTATATGAAATTAATATCCTTTAAGCTGGAATATCATATGCATTATATATGAACAGTTTCTACTTTTTATAGGTTTTATTTTGACTTCAATCCAACCTATATTGGATGTGGCCTTATATGTCCACATATAGTTAATTGCTCTGCACTTCTTGGAGCCATCATATCTTGGGGTTTTCTTTGGCCATATATATCGACAAAAGCGGGGGAGTGGTACCCAGCTAACCTTGGAAGCAATGACTTCAAAGGACTCTATGGGTACAAGGTATGGTGGTGAAGGATTCTAATTGTCCATCTCATAATGAATTATTAGTCAATACCATGTTGTCTCTTGATTATGCCTTTTGCCAATTCAATTGTGATGGTTGTTGACCAACATAGCTTTTACCATGTTGTGAACCGATCTAATAAAAAGAACTAGATTATGAATCAATATTTACAAGGCTTGACCAAAGTCTCTTGTTTCCCTCCATATTGAATGAACCCAGTAAATTTGCAAGTAGTTCTTGTAAATATGCGAATAATACTGATAACTCTCTTTTATGCATTTATTTTAGTGGGCATAGTGGTCGTAATTCATGAGAAACATGAAATTGAGTTCAAGAATAAATAAATGGCTCATCTATATCATTAAATTTCTAAAGTATTCTTTATTCACTTAATGCTCAGTCTTCGCCAACATTATATTTAGCAAAAACTAAGTTGTCAATGCACCCTTCCAGGTTTTCATATCGGTATCCTTGATACTTGGTGATGGTACTTTTAACCTCATCAAAATAATTTATGCTACTATCAAGGAAATAATGAATGCACGCTCAAAGCAAGGAAGACTTCCCCTTGTTTGGGTTCATGATGGTAATGCCATTTTCTTATTGTACCTAGTTGACCTGCCATCATATCATACATCATGGCTCTCATCTTGTTTCCCTTTTATAATTGCAGATGATAAAAATTCCAAATTATCAGTCAAGGAAAAGCTTCTAAATGAGGTGTTTCTAAAAGACAGTATCCCTCCCTGGTTGGCAGGATCTGGTTATGTGGGCCTTGCAGCAATTTCAACTGCAATAGTGCCAATGATATTCCCACAACTCAAGTGGTACCTTGTCCTCTTTGCCTATGTTGTTGCTCCTCTACTTGCCTTCTGCAACTCATACGGAACTGGACTAACAGATTGGAACCTTGCATCCACATATGGAAAGATTGGCCTTTTCATTTTTGCCTCATGGGTTGGCCAACATGGTGGTGTGATGGCCGGCTTAGCAGCTTGTGGTGTTATGATGTCCATCGTATCCACAACTGGTGATCTCATGCATGACTTCAAGACTGGGTACCTGACCCTCTCATCACCAAGGTCCATGTTTGTGTCACAGTTGATTGGCACTGCCCTTGGTTGTGTCATTGCTCCTCTAACCTTTTGGCTTTACTGGACATCCTTCGATATTGGCAATCCTGATGGTATGTTCAAAGCTCCATATGCCATCATCTTCCGTGAGATGTCAATCATGGGTGTCGAAGGATTCTCAGTGTTGCCGCGACATTGCCTTGCAATATGCTCTTTCTTCTTCTTTGGAGCCATAGCAATCAAGCTCATCCGAGATGTCACCCCAAATGGTCTATCCAAATTCATCCCGCTCCCGATGGCCATGGCCGTTTCATTTTACATTGGGGCATACTTCGCGATTGACATGTTTATCGGGACTGTCATCTTGTTTGTATGGGAGATGGTGAACCGTAAGGAGTCAGAGGAGTTTGCGGGTGCGGTTGCTTCTGGTTTGATTTGCGGTGATGGTATCTGGAGTGTTCCGTCTGCAATATTGTCCATCATGAGGATTGACCCACCGATGTGCATGTACTTCAAGCCATCTTTTACCTATGGCTGAAAGCAGAGGAACTTTTGTAGTTTTATGTGATAGTACCACAACACACTCGTGTAAATTAGACCATGGCAATACAACAATAGCTGTGTTCATTTTGTTTGTGTCTTCTTCGGCATTCTTTGTTAGAGTATCATGGCATATCCGAGTATTATTGAAACTAGATAATACCCCTTGCATTGTTGTGGAAACCTTGTTAAAAGAAATGCATAATATATGCTAAAAATAACTAACCGATGTAAAGGAAAATGTAA
The DNA here is from genome assembly GCF_003073215.2 of Triticum urartu. Lineage (NCBI taxonomy): Eukaryota > Viridiplantae > Streptophyta > Magnoliopsida > Poales > Poaceae > Triticum > Triticum urartu. The sequence continues at coordinate 5,212 of NW_024117232.1, read as the reverse complement.
GACGGTATAAATGATGCAAAAGAAACTCGCCGGCAAGTTTCAATCAAAGTGCGTTCATAGGAAGTGTATGTGAGCATATGCCATTGTGTTGTCTTAAGAAAAGCAAGTTGCAATCAGCAATGGCTGCGCATCTTCCACTACGAGCACCAGGGGCCGGCATTCTTCCCCATCTGGGAACCAACACACCAAAGAGTGTAACTACACCGACTCAGAGCCTCGTGCCCCTCATGCCAATACATGGTCGACTTGGGTCGAACCGTAATGCACGGAACACCCTCCAGGCAATACGGTGTGACAACACAGAGCTTCAGTCCGGACCACGACACGTAGAACACCATCGAGGCAAGGCATTGTGCTCGTCGTCGTGGCACGGGAAGAGATGATTGTGACGTTGGCCACAGTAACCTTTGCGACGATCACCGTGACGATGATGATGACGACTAACGCATCATCAACCATTTCCACCGCACGACTCCCCCGAAAATGATGTGCATGCGCCCAAAAGCATTTGACTCCCACATCCGCAACGTTGTCTTTCCACCAGGATTTCGAGTCACCTACATCAAGTACACGGGCGAGACGCAGCCAGACATCGGGTTGTCCAACTACCAAACTGCGTGTAGGATCAAGACCAATGGAGGCAACTACTACACCGTTCATGGCCGACTACAATAATGCAAAATACTCCCTCTGTAAAGTAACATAAGACTTCTTAGATCACTGCTACTTTACTGATCTAAAAAGTCTTATGTTACTTCCAGAAACTAGTTTTTACTATGTATTTAACACTAATTATTAATAAGTTGATGTTATTTTGGGACTATTAGTTGATATTATTGGTGATGTTTTGGTCAAATTATAGTAGTATATAATGTAATTTTTGAACAGTGGCATCCTAGTGTTGAGATCAAGATCTACCACTGTCTTGGTCCGCGGACATGGACTTCGTGCTCGACCCCAATAGCAACAGCAGCAAAAGAAAAGCTCTCCCAGTCCCAGGGCCGGCCTCTGCCGCTCCACGTCATTCATTGTTGCCAAGAATGCCTCCGCCGGCTCTGTCCGTGGTCAGCTCTCCAACGAAGAACAAGCCAGGCAATGGCAACGGCCACCGTAAAGCTTCGACGACGGCAGCGGCAGCAGCGAAACCCAGCGCCGCTGCAGAAGCAGGGGCAGGGGCATACGGCAGGAAGAAGAGGCCGTTTTCATCCCGACCCGGTGGATGGCCTCAACAACCCCCTCATATTCATGGATTGCTTCATCTTCCTCTGGTCTTATTCTCGTCAATTTCTCACCATGCATCTACCGTAATTATCTGAATCACGTGTCTTCTCTGCTTTTTCCCCCTTAATTTGGTGTGCCTTTTAGACACACACTACCAGTAACATAATTTTTAAAATGTTGACTCATAATTTGTTATGGGGACTACAGATATACGTATAACTAAGAAAAAATCTCCTCATCTTCTTGTCACTAATCTTTTGATGAAGCCACGTTCCTAAATATAAGTATTTCTTAGATTTCGATGCGGACTACGTATAGATGTATATACAGACATACTTTAGAGTGTAAGATTCACTCATTTTGCTCCATGTGTAGTCCGTAGTGAATGAAATCTATAAAAAGACTTAAATTTAGGAACAGAGTGAGTACTCTTGAATAAAGTATGAAAGGTCAGTATTGTATACCATCGACGTGCTATGGCCAGACAGGGATTGGAGTGCAGATTTTCTCAGATGCAACCTTGAAAAATAAAGCAGCTGCTGCAACAATCTGTCTGAGTTTGATAATAAATTTTCAGCACAGCCAAGTTTCAGCATCAGCACTCCCTCTGTAAAGTACTATAAGAGCGTTTAGATCACGAAAGCAGTGATACAATGGTATATCACTACGGAGTAGTTAGTGACAGAAAAAAAATCCACTTTGCAACACAAAAACCATTATCAAATATGCTACAGGCAGCAGATATAAAACGACTCCAAATATCACTCAAATATAAAATAGCAACTTTATCTGACGAAGTTTCACCAACACAACCGAACGATACTATGACCACAGTAATAAGCAGTTCGAACACTGCTCGACACAAATAACCAAAGCTTGTCGCAAATCCGCTAACACGACTATCACCACCACCGTATACCGCCACCACCACCATAGATGTGGTAAAGAACCACCAACAACACCACCGCCCGACACCATCTCATTTCTTCTTGGCCGCAGCCTTGGTCACCTTGGCGCCGGTCGGATCCTTCTTCTCCACGCTCTTGATCACGCCAACGGCGACCGTCTGCCTCATGTCACGCACAGCAAAGCGGCCCAGGGGAGGGTACTGGGCAAAGGTCTCCACCACCATGGGCTTGGTGGGGATCATCTTGACGAACCCGGCATCACCGTTCTTGAGGAACTTGGGCGCCGCCTCAATCTCCTTGCCAGACCGCCGGTCGATCTTGGTCTGGATCTCAGCGAACTTGACAGCGATGTGGGACGTGTGGCAGTCCAGCACCGGGGCGTAGCCGTTGCTGATCTGGCCGGGGTGGTTCATGATGATGACCTGGGCGGTGAAGTTGGCAGCCTCCTTGGCAGGGTCGTCCTTGGAGTTAGAGGCCACGTACCCACGCTTGAGATCCTTGACAGCCACATTCTTGACGTTGAAGCCGACATTATCACCAGGAAGCGCCTCCAGGAGAGACTCATGGTGCATCTCCACAGACTTCACCTCAGTGGTCAGGCCAGTAGGACCAAAGGTGACAACCATGCCTGGCTTGATGACTCCAGTCTCAACACGCCCCACTGGCACAGTTCCAATGCCGCCAATCTTGTACACGTCCTGAAGGGGAAGACGCAGGGGCTTGTCGGAGGGCCTCTTGGGCTCATTGATCTGGTCAAGCGCCTCAAGCAGGGTTGGGCCCTTGTACCAGTCAAGGTTGGAGGACCTCTCGATCATGTTGTCACCCTCAAACCCAGAGATGGGGACAAAGGGAACCTTGTCAGGGTTGTAACCGACCTTCTTCAGGTATGAAGAGACTTCCTTGACAATTTCATCGTAACGGGCCTTCGAGTACTTGGGAGTGGTGGCATCCATCTGGAACAGATCATAAGAGCAATCCGATCAGATAAACAGAATAATTAAAAGGTAACGATGCAAACAAACACAAAAATGAGAAACATCATAAATGTGTAGTCATGTACTGGAATAAGAGATAACAAGCAGACAAACAGTTGCATCAATCATGATATATAATAAAGTCAGTAACATAGATGATGGAAGTTATTAATCACCTAATATTAGCAAAATGACCAGAGTTAATCAATTAGAGGCAATTAAGTGCTACTAATGAACCTGGACATTTAGTAGGTAATTCTGACCCTAGAGAGATAAAGCATATAGCAAAATAGTACTTCCTCTGTAAACTAATATAAGAGTGTTTAGATCATTACTTTAGTATTCTAAATGCACTTAGATTAGTTTACGGAGGGAATACATTTGTAATTTAAGGAAAAACAAAATGAACAAACATTTATCACAAAACAAATAGAATTAGACAGATGTAAATCATTTAAGAGTATGTTTCTGTACTAATGAACATTGACATTGACTAGTGAACAAATAATATGGTCACTCATAAAAATCACCATTGGAAGTTGAATAGCAAGTATACCTTGTTGCAGCAGCAGATCATCTGCTTCACACCAAGAGTGAAAGCAAGGAGAGCGTGCTCACGGGTCTGGCCATCCTTGGAGATACCAGCCTCAAAACCACCAGTGGTGGAGTCAATGATAAGCACAGCACAATCAGCCTGGGAGGTACCAGTGATCATGTTCTTGATGAAATCACGGTGACCAGGAGCATCGATGACAGTGCACGAGTACTTGGTGGTCTCGAACTTCCACAGAGCAATATCAATGGTGATACCTCTCTCACGCTCAGCCTTGAGCTTGTCAAGCACCCAGGCGTACTTGAAAGACCTCTTGTTCATCTCAGCGGCTTCCTTCTCGAACCTCTCGATCACACGCTTGTCAATGCCTCCAAGCTTGTAGATGAGGTGGCCAGTCGTGGTTGACTTGCCAGAGTCGACATGGCCAATGACCACAATGCTGATGTGGATCTTCTCCTTGCCCATGGCTGCTGGAGCTACGAACTACCTGCATGGACCAAATTAGGGGTGGTTAAACGAGTTCAAATAATTCAATGCTACAGTTTAAACTTCAAATAGCAAATGATTGAACGATATAGTAATAATTTGGAGCAATAACAAATCTAAACCATAAAAACAATGGCCTATCAGACAACAGTTGACAGGCAAGCAAGGCTAGCCATGAAACTGCAATTTCATAGACTTCAAACTAAACACTGGAAAAGTAACTGAAATTATTCATATTCATCAGATAAGGCATGCAAAACTAAATCTGACTAACAGGTAAAAATAGACCTACATCCAAACGATTCTTAACAGAAGATTTCAATAAACCTACAGACCAGAATGCCTTGTCAAGTGGCCAAGCATGATCTAATCCGAAAGGGCGAGATTAGCATGCAAGGCACTTACTTAACAAGGCAATTCAGGGTCAGGACAAATTGGAGATGCAGGGGGGTCGTCTGCAGAAGCACCCAATAGGAATCGAACCTATATGAGAAGGCCCCGCAAGGAGGCCTTGTGTCTTTACCATTAGACGATGGGCACTTTTTGCATCTCCAATTTGCTGACAATAGCATGTTATGCATCTCTAACCTAGATGATTAACTTGCAGATTACAGTGATAATTCGGTAAGGATTCGCAAAACTAGTTTAGCCCAACAGACATATACAGAAACCAAACCAAGCAGGGCGCAAAGGCGAATCGAATCGAGCAGATCTAGGTACTCGAGTTCAGGCGACATGCTTAAATACGAGACCGAGCAGATCGATCCATCTATCGCAGCGCGCGGTCGAGCCAGAGATGCGACCGCATACGGGCGAGAGAAATAATCGAGTTCATCATGCAACAGCAAGGACAAGCAAAACTAGTCCAGAACCAATACAAGCAGTTCATGCGACAGTCTCGAAATCAAACGCGCCAAGGCGAATCGAATCGAGCAGATCTATCCATCTATCACAGCGCGCGGATCGACCTAGCTAGGCATGCGACGGCATACGAGCGAGAGAAACAATCACCGACGGCGGAAGGGCGGGCGGCGAGGCTGGAGAGGGTACCTGGCTGGCCGGCGACGAGG
>NW_024117231.1:0-8615 GCF_003073215.2 Triticum urartu | reverse complement strand
GCAAATGCACATGGCAGGTTGTACTTGTGGAGATCCTCTTCAACTTATGATGACAATTTATCATGCATGAAAAGTATGTGAAGATAATGACATGCATAATGAAAAATGGATGTCTGCAAAATGATCTAAGTGCGGAATTTATCGTCGCACATGCGGAATTTATCATCGCATCACAGAAAAGCAAATAAGTAGCAGACGACCATCGAGTTTGAGTGTTACAACTCAAAGAACCAAATGTATCAAAACGTGAGAGTTGTAAACACTAGGTAAAATATAAAATCACCGCCCATATGGACCCGCTTGAAGACTATCAAACTCATATGCTTTTCCCCCTTTTGTCAGTAAGGACCAAAAAGGTTTGAAGACATAGAGCATCTACTCGTTTCCATGAGAAGTAAGTGAAGCAGCAGGGTCGTTGGTGTTGTTTGGTGGTGCAGACGAACTCGATGCAGTGGTGATTCGCGCCGAAGGTGGTGAAGTAGCATCGTCTTCATCATCGATGACACGTGCATTCACTGTTGCAACAGAGGAGAACTCAGAGTCTTCAAGAGACGGAGTTCGTCGCAGCACAGTCCTTCTTGGAGGTGTTGAGTCAAACTTGAAGCGTTCAGAGAATCCATCCTTTTGAAGATCATCTTCAGAGCACATAAGCGTCAGCCCTTTTCATGTACGCCGACAGGTTTCATGGGTAACAAAGGCATTCTTGGTGGCAAGGTTGCGAATCCTGTTTACGTCCACCAAGAGGCTTTGCATGTGGCGCTATGAACCGTTTTTTAGAGTTCAATTTTTAAACTTGACATAATTTGTCCCACTGTACCTTAATTTCTTGATCATTTGCCCTAATTTATGTTTTTGTTGATTTCTTAACGTTTTAACCCAAACCATCAGTACGTTTTTTTTAAACATCAGTACGTGAGATGGCCCATATACCCTCGTGGAAATTTTGCAATTTACCACAAATCTTCTGTGCACCTGCCCCCGCAACGGAGCAGATCGATCGATTCTGGAGGGGTTCTTCACTTCTTCCTGTTGCTCCGGCTAATCCCGAAACGCTCCACCACCATCTGAAGAAAAAACCCCACCACCACTACCCTGCCTGCTGCTCCGGCTATGCGGCGGCTACCTCTGCGGATCCTGCGCTCCGCGGCGGCCGGATCTCTCCGGAGCCCCGCCCCCTCACGCGGCGGCTGTCCTGTCCCTCGAGCGCCACATCTGCCGGCGGAGGCAGCCGCCGCGCCGGCCGAGCTTGCCCGCTGGCTACCGCGGAGAGGGTACTCCCGGTTCGCGAGCGGATTCACCCCCCTGGAGCCGAAGAAGCTGGGATCCATCCTCGACGTCGAGCGCGCCAAGGGCCTCTCCCCCGAACACCTCGTCGCGGCATGGGATGACGTCAGTGCCCTTCCCCTTTTGCCGTACATTTTGTTTTCCTCCGTACTAGCGTTGAGGAGATCACATCCGTTGGCTGCCGTCTATAAGCGCACGAATTTCATTTTCTGTACTGGTATAGATAACAAACGGTTTTAAGGTATTTGTCCCCAAGAAAAGTTAAGGTGTCTGAATGATGTCTAAGGATGAAAACAATGGAACCAAATTATCATAGCTATTTGTAAATCTGGAACCATGAGATGTGCTCTCAGTGCCTTGCGCCCTAAAAGTGCTTGGATCACAATTGCTGCCCAGTGCTTAACAGACTAGCCCATATCATCCAATTGTTTGTACACTTGTATATCAGTTGCAGTCTTCAGGGTGAAAATCATTAACGGGGCATATTAATGGGCTGGATGGGTAAGATGGATTGTGTGTGGAGATAGGCAGGGAAAGCAAGAAGAGGGGAGGCAGATGGATATTTGTGGGTTGGTAGGAGCTGCGTGCTTCACTAGCTGTTGTTATAGAACGTTTTGCATCTGACAATCTGTCATGCCCCTACCTGAAGGCAAGACAAGTTTGTTGTATGCCTTTGTTTGGGCAAAGAATCGAACCCGCAGGTTGGAAAATAGCAGAAACAAGTGGGATATTAGACCATCCTGTTCCATATGATGCAAAAACCAAGCAATATTTGCATCAAGGGTGGGGAGGAACCTATATCTTCCATATGAACTTCTGTATTTGAAAGGCTAGTGCGATGGCCAGTAATCTCACATATTGTCCTGTTAACCCAGAAAATTAGCAAACTAAGTTTTGGCTTCGCCTAATTATCATCCAGTTACTAAAAGTTTTATGTCTTATGCTGTTGACATTACAGCATTATTTTGTATCTGCACATATTGCTTACTGCATTTGAGTCCATCCTGACATTACTTCTGTACAATTTCTTTGTGTCACTATTCTTTTCATGGAACATTAGTACCACCTGGGAAGAGGTCACATAGGTGTATCAATGAAAGCAAAGCTTTACCGTCTCTTGGAACAAAGATCGGCTACATGGTATTTGTTTGTTGATTGGAGTTTTGATTCCATCACCATGATTAATTTCTAAACTATTTATTTTCTTAACTAATTATCTTCTTTTGTAGTCCATATTTTGTTATTCCTTTGTGGAGAGGAAGTGGATATACCACCATGTTTATGCAAGGTTATTTCTCGGCTCTACCACAGATATTCGATTTTCACAAGCCTTGTTGACTGCTTTCCTTCTCACAAATTTCCATTGAAATTGAACTTTGTTACAGTCTATAAGTATGTTCTTTACTAAACATATATTTTTGAATATTCATATCAATGGGCTTTGGTCAGTCTGACATTCTTAATATCCTGTGCATGTTATTGTTCAAGTGTCCAATTGTATGTTTTGTTGATTATCAGTAAATGAAACGGGTTATTATAACCCTTGGAAAACAAATCTGTTTATTCTAGATGGGGCTGTTTGAACCTGATATCTAAGGCAAAATTTGCTACATGACACTCTATATCCGTGGTATTTACTCTATTGTACTATAAATTCAAAGCTTGCCAGACAAACTTTAAGCTTGCATCAATTTGCCAACACGCACTCCACCTACTATAACAACATTATCTGACTTGGGAGTGGGAAAACGCGTGAAAAGTCTGTTTTGCCATTTTGTTGTAATTTCTTTTGACAAATTAATAGCTGCACAAAGTAGACATGCACAACAATCTATATTTACGCAGAAATTAACTGATTCATATTTTGGCCAAATAGATGGCATCACAAATAATTGAATCTCTAGATCACTAAACACGCATCAGTGTGTTTACAAGTTCAAAGATGCCGTACTCATGAGAATAAAGCAGACTTTGCCTGCTCTGTCTCCTTTTAAGCCAAACAATATTATTACAATTTGGTGGTGTGTTCGGGTGACACAATGTTAGAATGCTTTAGCAAAGTTGCAAATTTGGAGTGTGATGGAGCAAATGTCATGAATTTGTAGTGTCCTGTAGCCAGTTTGCCTCTCAAGAATGGTAGATGTACTCACACTCATACCAAATGAACATCGACAAACTACTGTTCATGAGAAATATATTTGAACATAACAAATGAACCAAGCATCCATGGTGTATCATCACGCTAACTTCAGGCCGTGTCAGTTAATAGCTTATAGTACTGATGTATTTACACGTAGATGTATCAGTAACTAACTAATTATATTTTGAACACCCCATCCAAATGTTGGGTGTGCTGGGGTAGTATATTACTTGTAACTCTATGTCTGATACCCTTAATATTTATGCCTAGTATCTTGTCCATAAATGCAAGGCAGTGAGGCTGCAGAGACTAAAAGTTCGGTAAATTTTGGTGAAATTAATGAAGGGGCTGGTGTCGAAACACCGTTTTCTGCATGGCCATTTATTTGTTCAAACCCACCTGTGGGAATTGACAGTGTTTGTTTTGTTTTGAGCTAACTGCTCTATTCTCTGTCGTTCAACATTGCAGTCCAGCTGCCACACATGATCTTCACAGGGCTTGAAGATTACAAAGCAAGAGGAACTCAAGCAAGCCCTTACTATACAGTCACTCATTTCACAGAGTTTGCAGAAACCAAGGATACAGTGCTTGTCCGAGGAGACGTTGTCTTCACCAGCAAACTAACCGATGCAGAGGCAAAGTGTCTTTTAGAGACCGCCCACTCGTTCTACCTGAATGATGTGCGGTACAAGCTCGTGGAGCGTTTCAACAAGGAAACACATGATTTCGAGTTCAAAGATGTCCTTCAGGCGCTTGAAATGCCGTCCATGTGAGCAGAGATGTGAAGCCATCATGCGACGACAAAGCTTCCCAGCGCGGTGAACCTGAAACTACTGCCGAGATTGGAACTACGAGTTCTTTCTTCCCCACATTTTTTTGTGGCAGCTGTGTCCTGGAAAAACAACCCTGAGTTGATATCACCCTGACTTTGCTGAGTGGTTGTTCATCCTACTTGTTTTGTTGTAGCCGTAGCAAAGAAGAGAACCAAGTTCCCAGGACTTCTCTAATAAGCAGATCCGGGCAAAGCTTTAATCGGCATTAGCTATTTTGCTGTCGTTTCTCTTGGCCTTTTTGGCTAAAACTTTCATAATAATATGGTAGATTCAGAAACACGCTATACTTGTTTTGGATCCTGATGACAATTGACAAAATGTTTGTTTAAATTATGGATGGAAACCAGCTGTGTGGTGTTTTGGTGTTTTCCGTTTGATCTGATGGCTGTAAATCGGAAAATGGTAGTATCTCCTTGCATATATAGCTGAAAATTGGCACGTGTAACTGTTAATATAGCTGAAAATTGGCTCCCACACTCTACTCCTAGATGATACCTTGACGCGGTAATTGATTGCAATATGTTTAAAGAAGATTTGGTTGTAAGAAACATAAATCTTTGGTTTGAGAACTAAAACTGAAAATAGATGAACGGGTGGCTGAATCGGCTCCGTGCAATCAATTCCTGCACTTAGTCGTAGATCGTCCAGGTGAATTGATTGTAGATCGTCAAACTAAAACCGTTCTTTGGTTTGAGAACTAAAACTGAAGATTGATCTGCTCCGTGATGGCCCTTAGTCGTAGATCGTCAAGGTGAACCAAGGACGCATGATGGCCCTTGTGGTATCTTGTCATGTTTAGGCATTTGCGTGTTAGAGCTGGCCGGCACAAACTTGATCTTACTCCTGATGCACACATGACTGTTTAGCTCTATTAGGGAGTATAGATGAGTTGGAACTTGCTGCCGTCTCTAAGCTTCAGGAAGAAGATGTATGCTAATGGTACGTACCGTGCTGTTGCTGCTTTGCCACAATTGCACCTCGGTTCAACCCACACGTCCTGGTACTCGGCAAACCTTTTCATTTTTGGCAAACGTGTTGGTGATGCTGTGTCGCGGGTGGTGTCTGCGTCCGAGCCATTATCGATCAGGCCAACGACGCCGTGCAAAACCCAAGTTCATGCTTGCTTAAACGGGTGGCTGAACCGTGCAATGCAAGTGCTGTCACGGAGCAGATCAGGTGTATATATGGATAAAACCAAACGGCCAAACGATATATAACACACACCTACGTGACCGTGTGTGCGCATTCGTGTGACAACCGCAAAAGAAAAGAAATGAAAAAGACAAAACGTCAACAAGTGCGACCCGCCAACCAGATCATACATCGTACGGATACGGAACAAGGCAGAAATACCATATATACTTTCTTTTTTCAGAAGTTGCCTACATACGCATGAAAGTAACCTCCACGTACAGAACAATTAACTTGGTTGCAATCACCTCAGTGCAGTACAAGGAGGTTCACACCGGACGAGACTTGCCTGTTTCCCGTCGTGTGTTTATCCGTGCTCCTGTCTACTGGCTTGATTTGAATGGAATAAAATAAGATTCGGTCCCATCCCCTTAAAATCAGGGGGAAAGAAAGATGATTAGATTAGAAAGAAAAAAGAAAAAAAGACAGCGGTAAGATTAAGTGGGAGCACGGACGGGAGCATAGGGACAAAGCTGGCAAGCCGAATCCGTTCACACCAACGCCAATAAGGATCGTAGATCACAATTACTGAATACTCTTAAAATATATACTCATAGTAATAAAATACGGAAATGTTAACGCCCATACGTGTGGGCGTTTGCATCTCGCCCACATGCGTGGATCCACGTCCGTTCGTGAGCGCACGAATCTTGGCATGTTTCTAGTGCTACGTAGGACTGGCCTGGTGTGTGGGCGTTCAGCCGGTCGCTCACATGGCCGTTTCACCACACAAGAGGGGCTGGTGTGTGGGCGTTCAGCAGTTCGCCCACACGTCACTTTGCACGCACACACAAGGGCTACTGTGTGGGCATTTGGCATCTTGCCCACACGCCCTTCTCCTCTCTCACACCCAAGCTGCTAGTTGCCATGTGTTTTTGCACTACACATGGCAACTGCCCCTAGTGTGCTTTTATAAGCAGGTGGCAACTCTTTTTTTTTACCCGAGTTTGCCATGTGTTTTGCAGGGTACACGGCAACTGCCTAGTGTGCACGTAAGCAGATGACAACTCTCTTTTACCGAGTTGCCATATGTTTTTGCATGGTACATGGCAACTGCCCTAACGTGCATGTACATGGCAACTGCCCTAACGTGCACGTAAGCAGATGTCAACTCTTCCTTTTTACATGGCAACTGCCCTAGCATGCTTGTGAGCACATGGCAACTCTCTCAACTGCCTAGTGTTAGTATGTGGCAACTCCTAAAGTTATGAAATCATGGCAACTACATTAGATCAGATCATACATGGCAACTGCAGTTGAGCAACCATGGCAACTGCAGTTATCCGACATGGCAACCGTAGTTCAGCGATATGGCAACTGCAATTAAACGAACATGGACGAGGGTCTGGACCATGGCAACTGCGGGCGCACGGTGACCGTCACGCGTGGCGTGCGGGATCAGGAGGTACGAGACCTGACATACGGGCGTGTGGGCGTTATCAACTTCGCCCACACGCACGCGTGTGAAAGGGATCGGGAGGGAAAAAAAGAGGCGTGTGGGCGCTAATTGTTTTGCCCACACGTAAGTGTGTAGGCTGTTCCTCTTATACACCACACAAAATATGTGGGCGGACTCCCTAACGCCCACACGTGTGGCATTTATCGGCGTCCATAAAATAAGGATCATATTATAGATCACCAAACATGACTAGTAATTGAGACAACCCACTCCATACAAATTACGAATTACTACTAGATACTCAATGGACATCGTCCAAGCATTCTTCCGGTGAACTTAACTTGTGCTAGTCTTATCCAGCATCATCGCGGTGCATGCATGAGCATGACTGAACACATGCACGTACTAGATGGCGCCGAGGAGGCGGCCCCCGAAGAAACGCCATTTCCCTGCTCCGCAAGAACGCCGGCGTGCCACTGCCCCACTAATCGCCGCCTCATCCAGCAGCTCCTCGAACAGCTCCATCCCCGCCGGATAGAAGGAGACGACCGGCGCCGAGGCGTACCTGCGGGTCCAGCGCCTGGCCTTCTCATCATAGAGACCCCGCTCGCGCTTGTACAGCCGGGCGGCGTCGTGGCGGACGGGGTCGTAGAGGACGGAGACGACGGACAGGAGGACTGTCCTTATCGTGAGATTAGGCCACCACCCCCTCCCGAAGATGTCCAGCGCCATCTTCCCCTCCGGGCCGATGTTGGGATGGTACACCCGCAGTGCAGAGACGCGTACGTCAGGATATCGTTTGGCATGAACACGAGCAGTCAAACAAATGCCGATCGACCGAGCGATCTTGTTTGGAGGAAGCATGCAGCTAGAGGCCAGTGCCGACTCACCTTGGTTTTGAAGGTGAGCTTGATGGGCTTGAAGGGGTAGTCCTTGGGGTAGGCGACGTCGACGGGGAACGTGCCGCCGGCGTAGGGGCTGTCGTGGGGGCCTGTCCCAGTGAAACAGGTCCGTCACGGGCGTCGCGCCGGGCCGGCAGAACGCCGGCGGGTCCATCCAGAGCTGTTTCAGCTCCTTGCGGATCCGCCTGATCACCGGGGCAGGCTCCGGCATGGTCGGTGCCGGCGGTCGTGCGCACCTCCTCCCTATTCCCGTGTGCCCAGCCTCCGTGGGAGCTGTCAGCTGTGTGGCGCAAGGAAAATCTACACTAGCGCTAGGTAGATGCTCACAGCTCCGGCTCGGATGCTTTATATGGATGGGTTTGGCCACTCGCGACTTCGGGAGACAGAGCGCTGCGGCATGCTAAACCTCGTTGTAATTCTGTGTAGGTTGTCAGAGCAGTCTGTTAGCATCACCGAGCCGGTTACAGAGGATGACGGCCAGGGCAGCCAAGACCCAGTCAACAAGCCACTGACGTCGGGGTCCATAGGAGGGTCAGGCGCCCATCCACACGCTACGCTGGCAAGGAATAGACCACGAGGTAGGATAAATAAGGAGGACAGCTTCCTTGTGAGGGCGGCCAGTTTGGCAGGGCAGTCCCCCGTTTGCTTGTAACTCTCTTCCTCCTTTCTTCTTGCTTGTAATTTCAAATTAGAGCTACAAATCTGAGTGATGTTCATCAATAGAGAGATATCCTAGCCTGTTGCTAACAATTGGTACTCAGAGCCAAAATTTTCCACCATCCACGCTGCTGTCGGCGTTCTGGAAACGGGGGTCCCCAGACTTGCCTGCCTGCGGCCTGCGGCGTGGCTCAAAGGGGGACCCAGCA
>NW_024117230.1:0-5330 GCF_003073215.2 Triticum urartu | reverse complement strand
CCCCCGCGGCGGCGGGGAGGCGCTGACAACCGAACGGGCGGGGCGGCGGCGAGTCGGTTGAGTTTTGTCTTGTGCGTGGCTGCTCGCTGTCGCTGGTGGGTTTAGCAACGAAAGTCATGTACTTCAGCCGTGGGGTTGAGTACATTTGATGTCTGCCGTTATCCATTTTCTTGTACCAATAAAAAGTTGCACAGTAACTGTCAAAAAAAGTTGGACAGTACACACCAGGCCGTTCGAGGGTTTATGCAGTGCTAGTACTAGCAAAGCAGTTTCCTTCCACAAGAAAGAAGAGAACTAAAAATTAGAACCAGGGATATTTGATAGTTTTGGACAGCAGATTCTCACAGAAAAAATATCAAAACCGAAATGAACTATTAGAAATCAGCTTTGCCAGTGAAGCTAAATCTAGTTCCAAGCCATTTTCAATGCAATTGGCTGAAGTATGTCCAGACGTACTTCAGTGGCAATCAAATTGGTTGTAAAACTCATAAGGATCCACTTTACGAAGATCCCATTGTGTTCCAAAAGCTCGTAATCTTCTTCTCTGCTAATAAAACCTACTCCTTCAACTCGCTCTAAAGAAATTGGATTATGTGTAATAAGTTGTTCATATTCAACAACCCTACATAAGAAATAAAAAGTTGCACAGTAACTGTCAAAAGAATAAGTTGCACGGTAAACACCACTCCGTTTTTGTAGTCTTCGAGGGTTTATGCAGTGCTAGTACTAGCAAAGCAGTTTCCTTCCAGAAGAAAGAAAAGAACTAAAAATTAGAACCAAGGATATTCGATAGTTTTAGACAGCAGATTCTGATAGAAAAAATATCAAAAAATGAAACAAACTATTAGAAATCAGCTTTGCCAGTGAAGCTAAATCTAGTTCCGAGTCATTTTCAATGCAATTGGCTGAAGCATGTCCAGACGTACTTCAGTGGCAATCGACGGGTGATTCAAAGCCAATTGAAACTGAAACAAACAGGTCAGAGAAAGGACTCAAATCAATGCAGAACTAAGAAAACAGGGATGTCCTCAAAGGAGAATTTTCTTAGCGGTTCAAATGGCCCTATGCGCGCCCAAGCAAACTTTGATCACCTACCAGTCTCTGCAAGCAGCAGATATATCTAAACGCACCCAAAAAAAACAAGTGAAGGGTGAAAAATAAAACAAATGTTAGTAAACAAAATAGGTTTTGTGTTGGATTCCTAAGAGCAAAATAGGTTGCTTTGATGTATAGGATTCTCAAAACACAGGAATAGAACAAACACATGATTTACAAAGCTACAGGAATAACAATGTATGGAACATTCCTAAGGATCTAAATCCTCAGTCCTATAAGATTCCTTTGAAAGGAGCCCTAAAACTGCAGAAACTACAAATTCAAATCAAATACTCCCTCTGTTCCAAAATAGGTGAGTAGGTTTTATGTAGGATTGCTAATCGTTCCAGCTAAAACCGATGAACCTACAAATTCATTCTGCCCTACCAGAGCTGCCGTCTACAGAAAACCCAAACTAGAAGTAAAAAGCTGCACCCAGAAGAGATACGATTCACAGAGAAGTAAACAGACAAGCAGAAATGCAGAAACACACAGGCCGCAACAACAATATTCATCGTTCAGGCGTGCCAGACCATCGGGCATAACTTGGCAATTCAGAGTACATCACCTCAACAACTAGCTAAACCGGCAGCTAGACACAAGCTAGTTTCCAAAAGTCAAAGTTCAACCAGCCAGACCTAGAGCTGGCACACTTGTGCACAGCACGGTTTACATACACACAACTTGATTTCGGCCCTCGAAAGAAAGAGCTCGATTTCGGTGAACAACCATACACCACAGAGACCCCAGTTACGGATCCTTCATTGCCTGATCAGCTGCATATATGGTTAAGTTTAAGACCCATTCAGAAATTTAGATCATAAAGAAAGGCGAGCGGTCAGGAAGAGGTGTGGTTCAAAGATTCGCCCCAGGATTACCTGTGTAGCTGAGGTTCACTTGGAGACTTTTATGTTAGCGAGGGCAGCAAGAGCCTCCACGATCTTGCCTTCATTGATGGACCTAGTAGCCTGTGCAAAGAAATTTGGATTTTGCAGGACTGAGTTCCTGGTAAAATATGAAATGGCATATATCCCAAATGTCAGCAAAAGACACTGACCTTGAGAGACGGTATCAGTGCATAAACCTCTTCGATGGTCTCAGGCCCAATGTTCGCTATCATGCATATCTGTTACAGGTACAACAAACCATTTTATGTTTGAGATGAGGGAAATGAGATACAAGAAGGTGAGAGGAAAAGAAGGCTTACGAACCTCGCCATCATTAACACCATAGTCTTTAAGAGGTCTGCAGCTACGAATCAAGGAAAATAACTACAAAGTGGTTGCTTGGCGAAACAATTTAACTGCGTAACCACAATGCAATCTCTAATATTAGTTCTTAACCAAAACAAAGGATACTCCAGAATTTCTTTCACCGACTTCGCAGAGGTGAAGTGATTTCCTTCTTTTGCATATTGAAAGGCCTTGTCAAACGACCTGCCGGTGCAAGAAGAAAAGATTAAACATGGAGTCACACAAGCTAACAGACTGGAACACCACATAAACAATTATTAGCGGAACATAACAGAATTAAAACAAGAGATATTCCTTACTCGGGAATTTTTATAGTCGGATCCTCTGATAAGATAGCCATATGTCCTTGAATTTTCTGCAACATTTCTGCTGCTTCACAGTTCGATAACAATATAGAATTTGGAGGCATATCTGCAACCAATTGTTATGCAGAAATCAGCTTGCCTTTTTTACGTTTAGACAGAAGGGACGTTTGAAAATCATAATATAAGATGTGTGCCCGTTTCAAATGATGTAAAACTAACAATCTCATTATACGGAACTTCTCAAGTAAAGAACCTACTGAAATTCCATAAACTACCGAACTTTAACTACTATTAAGGTTACTATGAAATAAGCTTCTAGAAAAATAGAGGATATTTCAATGGAAGAAACTGACCGAGCTGAAGCTTTAGTTCTGCATCAGACATTGCAGGCTTTGCATTTGATGCGGAGCCCTTCCCGCCTTTCCCAGCACAAAATGCCTCCCCTCCTTTGCTACCTTCTCCTATGAGAACATAATACATGAAAGACACAGAAAGACAATCTATTGTGTAACTAGAACTTTCAGTTTTATCGGCAACTCTTGAATGGATGAATGTATAGCAAAAGTACAAAACGATGCATCCATACCATTAGAAAAGGATGAAGCCTTTCCACCAGTTTTTAGGCTATCAGATGAAGCTTTCCCATTTGACTTGGAGTGTGTGGGGGGAGCCTCTTCTTCGAAAAAATCTAAATACAGGCAGTGATATATGAGGTTCTTGTATATTTTCAACTATATATCAATACAGTACTCACATTGACTTATTCGGTTTCATTCAACTATCCGGTAAATTTTAGTGCTTATTTATGTACTGTGATCAGATATTCTGCCCTATCTAATACTGCAATAGTTACAGTGTAAGCAGCTCAATGATTACCATTTGTTATGCACAGCCATAAATTGGGGAAACAAAACAAACAGTGTCTTGCCTTCAACTACAAACGATATGAAGTGCCCTTTCACACTCAATGTAATGGTAAATAACATCAACTATGAGCAAATAGTCAACGAATCATCTGCAAATAAAACCAAAGGGGAACCACAAACATGGTATATAATTCTCTTCCGACATTTTTTTTCTGTAGTATTTGATCAATCCTATGAAGGCTGCCAAGATATGGATTTGGGGAGCGTAGAAGGTTGCGGGAATCTTCTAGTTAAATCATTCTTTAATCTTTACTGGAACAAAAAGTATCATTTAAAGTTTTCAAACAGAAAAGTTTACTACCTTCTTGCTAAAGATGCCCTAAGCCCTAGGGTAGCAGGGTACAACCGTACAAATGGAATTTTCTTGACAGTGATAAATAAAACACAATGATCATATCAGACAGATAGCTCGTAACGTGCTAGCAGACACAAGTGATATTCTTTAATTCTTATAACAAAAGCAAATACCAAAGGATTTTCTCATGGAGCAGAGCTGTGATAAGTGTAGTAAAACTAGATTTAAGTAGAACAGCGGTGTGAACACATTTACCTCTGCGGTCATATCGTAGAAACTTTTATTTTCTTGTCACGATGATTTTCCACTTCACCCTAAAATTCTTTGAACTGCTCAAATGTTTCAGACTTATGTTTCATCAAGTAGATATCCCCATATCTGCTCAAATCATCTGTGAAGGTCAGAAAATAACGATACCCGCCACGAGCCTTAACACTCAAAAGATCGCATACATCAGTATGTATTATTTCCAATAAGTCAGCTCCTGCAAGAATAAAACAGGTAAGAAATCTGTCAAACTCTAAACTTGCCTTCGAAAGCTCAACTTCTCAAAAAACACAGCATTCATTTTGATGAAGCTGTAAAATCATCAATCATCATATAGCAGGATCACACAACTGAACAAAAAAAACATACCATAAAAGCCTTAGATTAAAAACTTCCCTGTCAGACATAAATACCTTTATTCTGTTCAGGTTTGGCACCTGCAACGGTGCGGGGGTTGTCGCTCCGGTTTGGCATGGCAAAGGATATTACTGGGCGGGGCATGGAATGTCGAATATCCTGCGCGTTCTGATGGTAGCGGCCGTGCGAGGCGGCGCTGGGGTTGGCGCTCAGGTTCAGGTTTGTGTTTGGGTTAAGTGTGTGGATGGAGTTGCCTGAGCTGGCCATGGGAGATTGGCGATCCTGCAGGCGGCCCAAGGCGGCTCTGAGGTTAACACTCAGGTTCAGGTCTTGCCTGTAGGAGTTGAGGTATCGGAGATCCTGCGGGTAGTTTCGAGTTACTACTCTTAGCAACTGAACCAGTACCAAATACCGAGGGGTTGCTACGAACACGAGTAAAATACACATCAATAACATGTATATCAAATATACTTATGTTCACTTTGCCATCCTTTTTATCTGCCAATCACTTGGGGTAGTTCCGCTTCCAGTGACCAGTCCCTTTGCAGTAGAAACACTTGGTCTCAGGCTTAGGACCAAGGCCCGAACGGCGGCGGCGGGCCGCCGGCGGCAGGGAACGTGGGCGCAGCGGTAGGAGGCGAACCGAAGAGAATACCCATGTCGAAGGGAGGATCGGGGTTGTTAGTGTTCGGATTAGGGTTAAGGTTTCTGGCAGGAGGCGCCATGGGAGGCGGCGGCGGAGTAGATCTGGAGAAGAGGGGAAGAGGAGGAAAGTTGGAGGTGGGATGAACCGGAAATGGAGGGCAATAACTCAATATATAGGCGGGGGGGG
>NW_024117229.1:0-24275 GCF_003073215.2 Triticum urartu | reverse complement strand
GGCTACCGGTAGGCGCACGCGAGGAGTTCAACGTGCGGGAGAAGTTCGGCGCGCGGGAGCTCACGCCCCAAGTATCCAGCTTCCGGTCCAGTTTCTTCCGGCATGCTCAACACTTTTTACAGCGTGCGTTATTATGCAGCGTCCGCTGGAGTGTTATTTTTAATTCCGCGCGTGCTAAACTTGTGATTTTTTTGGGCGTGACGTTAATATTAGTCGTCCGTTGGAGATGCTCTGAGAAAGAAAATTTCGGATTCATTCAGTAGGCCCAGACGACGCCGTTCCCTTTTCGCGTCATCTGGGTGCTGGATCCGATCATCTGAAAGCAAAGCAAAGCAGGAGGAGTGAATGGTGCAGCGCGACAAGGACACAGGCAGGCCGCTCGCCCCGTCGCATGCATCTACAGTAGGATATTTCCTCATTATAATGGTTTTCCTTTTCGTCAACTAGTAGTACGATTCTTGCAATCCTATTCGAATATCCGCATCTGCGTGTTTTCTTTTTTTGACGTGTTGGTGGTGCAGCTCAACCGCTGAAGTTCGTTCACTGTGCTGCGATGGTGGCGACACGAGTGGACCTCGATCGCCCTCGCGCAACCTGAAGCGGCACCAGTGCGTACGTGCGTGGGTGGGATCAGTGACAGGATGTGATTAGCGAGAGGTAGAGTGACCTCCTATACCCTCGCGACTCACGTGTTAAACGAGCCATCCCTCGAGGCGAATAAGAAGAAAAAGGATGGGGAGGCCCTTAATTACCTACAGCAGCGATGTCAGTCGTCAGAATGCCTCCGGTCCCAGAGATCAGTACAAGAGAGAGAGAGGGAGAGAGAGAGAGAGAGGAGCTTGTCACAGGTATGATCATGTCTTAATTAGGGTATATGTTTAACCACGCGGTCAGCAGCATGAAAACAAACTATGCAAAAATAAAACATGGTCCAGCTAAAAAATGTCTTAGAAATCTAAGTGTACAAAAATTTGGTCACATTTTGGCCTGTCTAAGAGAATCTGGCAACGCTATTAAGCCTAAAGGAAGAATATCTTGTCGATGTGTGATTAGAACCTACCACTGACTTAGCTTGAGGGGTGTGTGTGTGTGTGTTTTGAAAGATCCAACACTTGCTGGCGTTGCATTGATTTAGCAGAGGGGAGCGGTTACAGAGTTTGATCAAGTGGTCGGGTGAATGACAGAAAACATGCTATGCTATCTTGGTTGCTCTCGCGCCCATCTTGAGCCCGAGAACGGGGGGTTATTTACCCAAAATTACCACACTTGGTTAGGGTAACAATTTGGTATCATATTTAAATCAGAGTATAAAAAATCACTGAAAATGCGTCTAATCTATAACGCGGAGTACTGATTGTCTGATAAGCTTGTGAAAATAGTGAAACTGACAAGTTAGGCCCGTATGTCGGGCTGACGTGGCGACGACTAAAAGCTTTGACCAACTGATGTGGCAAATGAAATGTGGACCCCATCTGTCAATGACTAGACGGCCATCTTCTTCCCATATCTCTTTCTTTGAGGCATTCCGTCGAACATCTTTTGGGCACCATTCATTTTCCTCTCGCTGGAGAGAGTGAGCAACACTAGCTCGTCCGCCTCGCGCCGGCGGGGTAGATGTTCTCACGCCGGGACAGAAGGGGGCCCGTGGACTCCACCGGCCATGGCGACGATGGCACGAGGTCCCCCGTGGCCAGAGCGAGCTCGCCGTCGACCAGCATGAGCACGAAGTACCCTGTCGGCGGCTCCGGCCGGCGCGGTGCGAGGCGTGCGCGCAAGAGGTCCCATGAGAACGCGACGGAGTGTCCGGACACGCTGGGTCATGGCACCCTGAGAGCGGCTCCGATGGCCGGACGGTGCAGCAAGTCTGGCACGAGCAGCTGCTGGTGACTGAGGCGGCCATCCACGGGCTGCGGTGGTCGCGTCCTGGTCCTGGCCGGCTACTCCCATCGAAGCAGGCAAAGAGCAACGCCGCCGCCGCGTGCCTAGGCCGGCTCGCCGGCCAACGAGCAGTGCCCCGCCTTACCGCGCGCCCAGGCCAACAAGTAGTATAGGATTGGCCACGGACGGCGGTGCGTGTAGGCGTGACATCGGTAGAAGCTGTGGCGGTCGGCTCGTCGTTGTGGCCGGCTAGAGGATGGAGGCTCGTGGACGACGCCATGGCAGAGGCGCTCTGCCCTGCGGGGGTGCCCACAAGATGTTTGTTGAAATGCCCGTGGAAAAAGGAGGAAGAAGTAAAAAAAGGAAAAAAAAATACTTGAGTCATTGACAGGCGGGACCTATGTCCAACTCAGCATATTGTCCACATAGGCACGCCACCTCAGCCTGACATGCGGGCCCAACTTATCAGTTTCGCTGTTTTCGCGGCCAAATTCCAGCATCAGTGCTCCGTGTTACACATTTTCGATGGTTTTTTATGTCCTGATTCAAATGTAGTACCAAGTTGTTATCCTGGCCTCAAGTGTGGTGATTTTGGGTAAATAACTCGAGAACGGGCAATGCCGTGCTAATCCCTCGCTACCGTGGCCCCAAAGGTGTGTTTTAATGTGTGACAAAATACATATGGCTTGAGGAGCGAAGGGGTTGTTGGGTGGGAAAATACACATGAGCTCCTGGGTGCTCCACACCCCTATACGAAAAATAATTGTAAAAAATACCCAAAAAATTAAAAAAAAATCTGAAATTTGGGGATATCAAACCTGGGTTCCCAATCTACTCCTGTGTGAAATTTCGTGAAAAATTTCCCAAAAACATATCCATGGCGAAGGAAATACTATCCGAACAAAAATCTACCCAAACAGTTTTTTTCTATACATAGAAATTTTTTGTCTTTTTTGCCACGAAAACATTTCCTGGTATTTTTTCACGAAATTTCACACAAAAGTAGATCGGGAACCCACGTTTGATATTCTCAAATACCAGATTTTTTTTCAAATTTCTCAGCATTTCTTTTGAATAAATTGTTCGTACAGTGGTGTGGAGCACCCGAGTGCTCCAAATCCTCGTCCTTGTTGGGTGCGCATTTAATACTGCCATATATATGTCCCTAGCAAGTGGCAAAGATCTCAACAATAAATTGAAGCGCTATCACCACACCAGGAGCAACCAAGGCATGCTATAGCTGTGATATACTGTAGAACTCAACATAGACATGTCGTAAGGTTAAAACAAATAAATCGCATCACTAAACCAGGCCTTCCTGCAAACCAATTCATTTTCGGTATATTACCATGTTATTGAGATATAACTTATTTGAGCAATATATAATATAACAAACACAACGATCAAAGAAGAAAATGGCGTGGTAAAGCACGCACATGCTTCTAGTGCAGCTTGGTAGCGGCAGTGACTGGTGCTGTGCATCAGCACAAGAGACATATCAAACACAGAAAAGATTTTAAATGGATACCATTATATGGTACTCCTTCGGTCTCACAATATAAGATCGTTTTTCAAGCTAATATATGGTAGCCATGACGGGGAGGGCATGCCAATAAGTTTGGGATCGATCGGTCGCCTAGAGCTCGAAGCAGCAACACATGCATATTTTATCACCATAAAATTGACAATGTAGATATTTCAGAGTTTTGTGATGGGGAACTAGAATCACAACCATTACAATATTCCCCAAATGTCTGAACTAAATTTGACAGCCACTTAATTGATGATAACATGAAACAACTATCAAGTATCCTTTCAAATATCTGATGCCCTAATGCTTTCATGCTTGAATGAAGAAAAAATGAAACAAACTTTCATCTGTAACGGTCTTGTATCCCTCCTCGCCTAGTTCCATCAACAGTAAGAATTTTGAATTCTACTCATTTGGTGTAGTTATGCTCGATTTTATTTTTATGGTGTACACACAGGTGGAAGACCAATACGGTGCCTCATTTGGTGTAGAGGACATCCTCCCAAGGGTGACGGTACAGTGGTTGCTTGAGCCTCTTCTGGTCAAAGGTGTGCCTGTGAATCCAAGAAGCAGATTGGAAATGTTTAAAAAAATGTAACTAGGGTAGCAATAGTTAGATTTCATCATTATAAAAGAGCGAGACTTACCCAATTAGGCCAATTGAACGTGCAAGCACAAAGAGTCCATTAAGATACCCAATCTCTATAATCTCGTCAATCTCTTGCTTGCTGAACATTCCACTCCCAGAAAGAAGATCCAAGAAAAGAGAACCGATCGCGCCATCAACATTCATAACCAAATTGTTGGCCTTTGACAGGGTGTAGGTCTCAACCTGAACAGCGTACTCCATGTACTTGACTGAAGGGAAGTGTGCATGAGCATATTTCTGTAAAAGCTGCACTCGCTTGTCCCTGTTGTCTCTGCTTTTGATCCTAATAAAGACATGCAAGTGAAATTTCAGAAAAGACAACAACATAACTCAGAGGTTGTACATTAAAAACAATCAACTTGTCTCAAATCCATTTTCAGGTGCAAGTTTATTATGATGTCATGGGGGCATTATACCTGTGACCAATCCCAGGGACACGGATTCCCTTCTTTTTCATGCCCTCAACAAATTCATAAGGCGTAAGACCCTAGAATCAGTTGATGTAGTTTATAAGATCAACTAAGAAACACATGAAAACCGGAGCTGGATAAAAAAAATAAAGGGATATGAAATAAGATGGCCCACCCTATCATATGCATCTTTGAAGTACCGAGCGGCGTCATCAATTGCACCACCAAATCGGGGGCCAATTGTCAACAATCCTGTGTTATTCCAACCATAAGTCTCAGTATACTGTTGTGTACATAATGGTACAGGTTCGCATGCATCAATTAGACAAGCTCACCAGATACCAAGCTGGAAACAAGGTCCTTTCCAGCCCTAGCAGTAACTATAGAATTGTGAGCACCGGATACACAAGGACCATGATCAGCACAAAGCATGACGCATATCTGTCAGACATATGAAGAAACCTTATTAGGACCAAGTGAACTCTAGATATAGAAGGGGGAAAGGTACAAAATTATCACAGCATGTTAGAGCTTTTGTAGGGAAGATAGACTATCCATGTTACATTTAACCCACAAATTACCTCAATAAATTGAGTACAATAACGAGGAAGGCTACGCTTGAACCACAAAAGAGAAATAACATCACCAACTCCATAACCCCTTTCAATAATTGTAGACATGGGCACACCAGCGTAGCAAGGTTCCTCACCTGCATCATACATATGCACATTTATTGTATTCGGGGAGAGAAAGCGGGGCAAAGGACAATTATCAAGCATATGTAGGATAACATGTTGACACCAATCTGACCTCTATCATCAGAGATAGTGGAGATAATGTGCGTGGGAGCTCGGACCTTCCCACTTTTAATGGCAGTGTTAAGATCCTCAGGAATTAGGGGAGGTGTAACCTCAGGGACAGGAGGAATATTTCCTTCCTCAACCTGCAAAAATATATATAACCCCATTGGTTCCCATTGAACATTCCCCAAAAAATACTTGCAAAAGACATCAGCCGTGATGTACCAGCTTCTCAAATGTCTCCTTAATCACACTTTCAAGAGCTTCAAATGAAGTAGGGACAACTGCCCCAGCATCCCTTAGTGCCTGATTCTTAGCTTGTGCGGATTCCAACTCACCACCGCTCTTTGCACCCTGTTATGATATCAAAATTAATAAATGAACCACATCTGTGCATACTGACTGTATTGTTCAGCTCACCAGAAAAGAGCACCAATTTGTTTACAACTTACAGCATGGCCAAACTGGACCTCAGATTTGAATAGACGTGCGCATGTCCCACTAACCCAAGCAACAACAGGTTTCTGAACCTTTCCTTGTTTCAAGGCTTCGACGAGCGAATACTCATCACTTCCTCCAAGCTCTCCAAGAACAACCATCATTTTAACCTAAAGCCAACAAATGAGATGTTGATACACCAGTGATCAGAATCCAGACTTGGGTTGCAAATAATGCAGGAATGGAATTATCGTGAAAGCATACTTGTGCGCCAAACAACCATTTTGTCCTAAAAATGTAAATGGGAGTGGATACAAAGACAATAGAGATACACCAAAGTTATGGTAAAGGAGTAGCCTCTGAAAATTAGAAGACAAAAAGGATGTGATAAAGGAACATGTAACAGTGACATCCTGTGGGTGTCCAATCATGCCAGAGAAGAAAAATATAACATTCGCAGGACACTTGTGCGACAAAGATGATGAATATTCATACACTACAGGAAGAAGGTTAACACTATCTGTTTCTATATAGAGATGTTAAGTGTCAAACCTGAGGTATGTTATTAAAACGCAGAATGTGATCTGAAAGAGTTGAGCCAGGGAAAACATCTCCCCCAATTGCAATTCCTGAATGTGTTAAGAAAAAGTTAGCATGGGTGCTTTATTCATGTGAATCAGGGAATGTGACATTTACATTTATTCACAAACAAGGTACCTTCATAAATACCATCAGTCACTCTTGCAATGGTGTTGTACAGCTCATTTGACATGCCACCCTATTGAAGTAATGGAAGTTCAGTTTGTAATGAATATTCAAAATATACAGCTGAGAATATATGCTTATCAGTCGTCAAATTAAAGAAGTGGAGTTCTGGAATGAAAACAAAGGGAACGTCAGGAGCTCTCCACATTTTTCCCAATAAAAAGATAAAAGCTGAAGCATCATAATGCTGTTCTAAAGTTCTAAGGCTCCCCATATGTAAACAAAAAGTTGTCTTTACAGACACAATGGACAGTTCTTTTTATTCTGTTACTTTATTTATGGACATGAATCATACAGAAATACATGTGATGAAGGAAGTAAGTTTATTAACAACGAACTGAAGCATACCGATTTAGACACAAAACCAACTGATCCGGGCCTGTACAGCTTGCATTGAATTATGTTATCAATGGTTCCAGCAGTATCACCAATCTTGAAAGCACCAGCCTGAACTCCTCCAACTGTTGCAGGTCCAATGATGACCTACAAATAACACTAAATCACTTAGCAAAAATAAACAATAAACATGCAGGCCACTGTCAGCCTGCATTACCAGAAAAAGCAAATGCTCTCAAGCTCACAAGCCATCATTTAGTTTACAAATGTGTCTATAAGGATATACTCCTTCACTAATTAATATGAAATTGTCTTACTCTAAGCACTTTATGATGAAAACCGGTGATCACACCCAAACTTAAAAGCAGTAATTCCATGTAAAATATAATCCTTACCTTGTTGTTAGCACGTGCATAACTAATTAGCTGCTTTGCGTCTGACTCAGGAACTCCCTCTGCTATAATGGCTACAACTCGGAGAGTTGGCTGCTTCAAAGCTGACATTGAAGAGGCAGCCGCACTGCAGATTTAGAAAATACAGTGAAATTGTAGTTGCTCCAGATCATGCAGTATTTTCTCAGACAGACTATCAATGCTGTAACTAACCTCCGGAAGGATGCAAAGTTGATAAACACATCCGCAGTTGGGTGTGCATTGCAAGCAGCTTCAATTCTACAAAAGATACATGAATAGATAAATTGTTCATGCATGAATATTGAGCTAGCAAACTGCTAATGTAATATCCCTCCATCTGAAATAAGAACCACACTCTTGTTCAATCAAACAAGATAAATGAGGAAGCAGAGAGCTCACGTAGGATGAACTGGAATAGCAATTTCTTCTTGTCCAAAAAAAAGTTTCTGGAACCCATCAGAACCAGGATTGATGATTCCAGCAACAGAAGGTGTTTCTCTCCCTATCAGGCAGTGCAAGTTCAGTAAGAAAGAAGCAAAACAGAAACACTAAACAATCCTTTTAAACCAATGACGATAGGAAGAATATATACCACAGAGGAAGTCAAAATCAAGCATCCGCTGGATAGGAAGTTGCTTATAATTATAGAATAGCGCTTGGGTGGTTTTCGAGAAGATTTGACCTGTCGCCATGATTTACTTCCCCTGAAAATTAACAGGTATTAGGCTACGATAACCACAGTAATAGCTACTATTCAGAAAAGCATAAATCGTAAGCCCCCTACCCTACTAGTCGGCAAAGTACCAGAATAGAATGGAAGAAATGTTGATATGATATGTCAAGCATAAGCCCAGCATCCAACATGATAACTGGACAAAAACTACAAAAATAAACACCTGGTGTAAAGTTCATATTCATGTCAAATTCACCCAAAAGTGACCAGGCACTGGGTCCATGTGACATTTGATTCCTAAAACCTAGTGCCAAATCACTGTTGTGAATACTGCCAAAACAGGACACTCCAAGAATCTATAGGATTAAATTGCTTGATCCCTATAAGTATACCATAGAAGGAGGCTGGCATCTGCACACTGCACCAGATCTCAAACACGATGCACCAGCATATTCAGTTCACTACTTCTGGCGACTAAATCAGGATCAAGTTGTCTGATCCTCAAAACCAATAGGATATAAAGTTGTTGAGAAAGACCTGAGAAGAAGCCCGGATCTCAAGCAAAGATGACGCACCAGCACATTTCATTCCACAATCGCCCAACTAGCTGCGTGTTAAATTATGTTCGCCCCTCCAAGAGAAGATTCGAATCCACAGTAAAAACTATAGTAGTATACTAAGCCTCCGTTTGCACCAAGATCCCTGAAGATCAATTTTTATAGCGGCAACTAAAAAAGAACCTTAACGCCTGGACCTGGGCTAAGCAAATGGATCTGCGCGAGAGTCCCAAACCGACAAAACACACAGGACAAGGCAGCAACCCGTCAAATACGAAACAAAGCTCGCGCCGCAGGGGGGGCATTTCTCGGTCGAATTCGGATCAAACGCAGCAAGCAAGCAGGCAACCCATTCCCACCCAAAATTTGAGATACGAGGCGCGAGATCCCCACGAGACACCACGGGATCCCGCCGGCCGCGCGGCAGATCCGCGGCGCACCCGCACGGCCCGACCCACCAACTGTTCGACGAAACGCCGCAGAGAGCAGAGTGCTAGAGGAGGCAGTGCGTAGGGGTGGGTGCATTCATGTGTGAGCGAGCACGGTTGGCAGCGGCGGGCGAACCTTCCGAGGCGAGGCGGAGCTGGGCGGGGGCGGGATTGCTCCGGGAGTAGAATTGATTTGGGTCTCGCTCGGCCGGGCAGGAGAGGTAGAATAGAAGGATTTATAGTGGCGGGAAGCAGATGGGGAGTAGGCGTGCAGGTAGTTGGCTGTTGTGGTGGCGCGCACATGGGCCTCCGGGTCTGTGGCAACTACCTCGAATGATGGATGGTTGCGGGAATCCGTCGCAATCTATCTATACTTCAGTCAGATTTCGTCCAGGAGTAGTATGAAATATGAGTATTTGGATCAGTGGGAGTACTCAGCCATCGAATCCAACGCGAGACACCACGGGATCCCGCCAGCCGCGGCGTCCACTGCGGCGCCCGGAGGACACCCACACCCGACCCACCAGCTGTTCGACCAAACGCCGCAGAGGGCAGCAACAGCACAAGACTTGCCAGAGGGAGTGGGTGAGCAGAGCAGAGCACGGTTGGCGGCGGCGAACCTTTCGAGGCGAGGCGAGGCGGCGGCCGGAATTGCTCCGGGACGGAAACTGATTTTTTGGGGCCTCTGCTCGGGGAAGACGGGGCTGAGGGGGCAAGACAGGGCGGGCGCAGGGATTTATGCGCGCGGGAAGGTGGGAAGTAGGCGGCGGCGGACCGCACGCGCCATCTACCCCCGACGCCGTCAGGTACGGATAATTAAACGTGACATTAGAGCATCTCCAATAGAAAGAAGATGACGTATGTGTAAAAATACCCAACTTTTGCATTTTCGGGGCAAAAAACATCTCTCCAACAACAGATAGTGTAGATGAAAAAAAAGTTACATTCTCTGTCTCATGAAGACGTAAACTACAACACTTTGCGGTGCAAATTTGCATCTCCACCTATAAGAGATGTAACAACGCGACCGTCCGCCAACTGCCCAGCTGTTGTTTCTTTTCCTTCCGCGTGACCAGCTGCCACCCACACGACTCCATTCACTTTCGGACAACACCGAATTGAAGCCTCTTCGGCGGCTGTGGCCGGCCTAAAACGCCTTCCCTGGCGATGGGCTAGGCTTCTTCCTAGCCTAGACCCCCCGCCGGAGTTAGTGGAGGTGCGCCACTCCGCCCGCCCGTCGGTCGCGAGGTGTTATCCGTTCTTCCGTCCGTTCAAAGCCGCCTGCCGGCCGCCCCGAGCTCCCGATTTCTTCTCCGCCAACCCGCAGTCGTCCGATTTCGTCCATCCCGCAAGCAAGGTATTTGACGAAATTCCTGAAGGTAAAAAATGATGAAACTTCATGATTTATTTGTTGGGGTTATAGAGTTAGTTTGACGGTGATTTTCCGCATTGCAGACGAGCTCGTGTGACTCCTCTTTCATGGACGATTCCTCGTCGGATGAGGAATTTGACTTGAACGAAGAAGAGGACATTGCTATGCTAGTGGCGATGCACGAGGGGAAGAAGCCGAAGCATGGTGGTTCCGTGTATGGCCGTGCGTTCATTCAGATAGAACGGGTGGAGGCGCACAAGACGTTGATGCACAACTATTTCAGTTCACCACCCGTTTTTCCGGAGAGGTACTTCCGACGCCGGTTCAGAATGTCTAAAGACTTGTTCATCCACATTTGCAATTCTGTGAAGCAGCGTGATCGATCCTTCGAGCAGAGGAGGAATTGTGCAAGGTTGGTTGGACATAGCACCGAACAGAAGGTCACTGCCGCATTGCGCATGATGGCCTATGGTGTTCCGACAGACTACATTGATGACAACTTGGTGATGGCAGAGAGCACTTCTATCTTCTATGTCAAACAGTTTGCAAAGACAGTGGTAGAAGTGTTTGGTCCAGAGTACTTGAGAGCTCCCAATGCTCAGGACACTCAGAGGCTGTTGGAGATGAACAAAGATCGTGGGTTTTCAGGTATGCTAGGGTCTGTCGATTGCATACATTGGAAATGGAAAAATTGCCCCAAGAGCATGGCATGGACAGTTCGAGGGTCGTGGGAGGGATGCCACTATCATTTTTGAGGCCGTTGCCGATCGAGAAACATGGATTTGGCATTCATATCTTGCGATGCCTGAATCTTGCAATGACATCAACGTGCTCCATCGGTCACCTCTTTTTGCCAAGTTAGCAAATGGAGAAGCGCCACTGGTGAAAGGATCGATATGGTTGACTAGAGGAGGGGGGTGAATGGGCAACTACCAATTTTTAACTTTTCTTAACAAATTAGGCTTAGCAACAAATCGGTTGTCTAGATGTACAACTAGGTGAGCAACATATATGATGCTAGCAACAATAACAACACAAACAAGCAAAAGATACAACACAAGTAAAGCTTGCACAAAGTAAAGGGAAGCAGTAATCACAAGTGGAACTGGTGAAGACGAGGATGTGTTACCGAAGTTCCTTCCTTTTAGGGGGAAGTACGTCTCCGTTAGAGCGGTGTGGAGGCACAATGCTCCCCAAGAAGACACTAAGGCCATTGTATTCTCCTCACGCCCTCGCACAATACAATGTGTCGTGATTCCACTAGTGGTGCACTTGAAGGCGGCAACTAGACCTTTACAAACAAGGTTGGGACACACTGCACAACCGAATTGGAGGCTCCCAACAAGACCATGAAGCTTCACCACAATGGACTATGGCTCTGAGGTGACCTCAACCGTCTAGGGGTGCTCAAACACCCAAGAGTAACAAGATCTACAAGGGGTTAGTAGGGGGAATCAAATATCTCTTGGTGGAAGTGTAGATCTAGGCCTTCTCAAGCAATCCCTAAAGAATCAAAAAGTTTTATTGGCTAGGGAGAGAGATCGAGCAAGAATGAGCTTGTGAGCAACAATGAAGCTTGGGGGAAAAGAGGTGAGTCAACTAGAAGAAGATGCCCCCCTTTTATAGTGGGGGGGGAATCTAACCGTTATGCACCCAAAGCACGTGCACAAGCGGTAGTACCGCTCTGGTGAGCGATACTTCCGCTGGCACAGAAGTTCTAGCCACTGCGTATGACTGAGCAGGTCAAGGAGGCGGTAGTGCCGCCGGAGCGGTACTACCGCTCCCACCAGCTAGTGCTGAGCAGTAGTCGAAACCAGCGGTAGTAAAGGAGGGCAGAACGGTAGTGTCGCCACGGGCGGTACTTCCCCGATGAACTACCCTCTACTTCTGCTCGAGAGACAGAACTATCCAGAAGCGAAAATTAAGCGGTACTCCGAGCGGCAGAAGAATGGCGGTAGTTCTGCCGAAGCGGTACTAGCGCGCTGCTGAGCGGTACTTCTGCTTAGCGGGCCTAGGTTCAGATAAACCCGCAGAGGTAGGGTGGCATACAGAGTCGCAGTACCGCCGGAGTGGT
This sequence comes from Triticum urartu, assembly GCF_003073215.2. NCBI lineage: Eukaryota > Viridiplantae > Streptophyta > Magnoliopsida > Poales > Poaceae > Triticum > Triticum urartu. The sequence goes on along the minus strand of NW_024117229.1, from coordinate 11,951 downwards.
ACTACCGCGTTGTACTATCGCTCTACTTCCGCTCATTTACAGAATGCTAAGGCTAAGCAGAAGTGAGTACGGTACTGACCAGCTGTAGTACCGCTGGAGCGGTACTTCCGCTTAAGTAGAGCTGGATAGCCTATGCGCTCTGTTACCAGGAAAGAAGGAGGGTGTAGAAAGACTGTATGTGTTGATTCCACCCAAACCTTTCTAACATGGACCCCCTCTTAATAGTATGGTGCTCCTACGACTCAAATCCACCGAAAATGAAACACAAGAAAAACACCATCTTCTTAATAGCTCCGAGGGGTACGAATCGTCTTGTGCCAGATGATAGATTATCTAAAAAGCTCAATGCATACGATTAGTCCGCAAATGTATTGTCATCTATCACCAAAACCATCAAGGGAGAAATATGCCCTAACAATCTCCCCCTTTTTGGTGGATTGATGACAACACAGGATTTGCACAAGATGTGGAGAGAGAGAGAGAGAATGAATGCAATCCCAAAGTCTACAAAATATAGGTGGGCTCTGATGACCCACAAGTATAGGGGATCAATTGTAGCTCTTTTCGATAAGTAAGAGTGTCGAACCCAACGAGGAGCAAAAGAAAATGACAAGTGGTTTTCAGCAAGGTAATGTCTGCAAGTGCTGAAATTGTAAGTAGTAGAGTAGTTTGATAGCAAGATAATTTGTAACGAGCAAGTAACGATAATAGTAGCAAAAGTGCAGGAAGATAGCCCAATCCTTTTGAGGCAAAGGACATGCCCAAACGGTTTCTTATGATAAGCAAAGCGTTCTTGAGGGTACACGGGATTTTCATCTAGTCACTTTCATCATGTTGGTTTGATTCGTGTTCGCTACTTTGATAATTTGATATGTGGGTGGACCAGTGCTTAGGTGCTGTTCTTACTTGAACAAACCTCCTACTTATGATTAACCCTCCCGCAAGCATCCGTAAGTACGAGAAAAGTATTAAAAAAATTCTAACCATAACATTAAACTTTTGAATCCAATCGGTCTCTTATGGAATAGCGCATAAACTGGGGTTTAAACTTCTGTCACTCTCGCAACCCATCATCTAATTGCTACTCCATAATGCATTACCTTAGGCCCAAATATGATGAAGTGTCATGTAGTCGACGTTCACATGACACTACTAAGGGAATCACAACAGACATACTATCAAAATATCAAACACATATCAAGTTCACATAATTACTTGCAACATGATTTCTTCCGTGACCTCAAGAACAAAAGTAACTACTCACAAATAATAATCATACTCAAGACCAGAGGGGTATTAAATAGCATATTGGATCTGAACATATAATCTTCCACCAAATAAACCATATAGTAATCAACTACAAGATGTAATCAACACTACTAGTCACCCACAAGCACCAATCTATAGTTCCGGTAACAAGATTAAACACAAGAGATGAACTAGGGTTTGGGATGAGAATGGTGTTGTTGAAGATGTTGATGGAGATTGCTCTCCCCAAGATGGGAGAGTTGTTGGTGACGATGATGACGATGATTTCCTCCTCTGGAAGGGAAGTTTCCTCGGCGAAATCGCTCCGTCGGAGGGCAAAAGTGCTCCTGCCCAAGTTTCGCCTCGAAACGATGGCGCTCCGTCCCAAAAGTCCTCTCCTTATTTTTTCTAGGTCAAAATAACTTATATACCAGAAGATGGGCACCGAAGGTGGGCCTGGGTGAGCACAACCCACCAGGACGCGCCTGGGCTCCCTGGCGCGCCCAGGTGGGTTGTGCCCACCTGGTGGGCCTCCTCTGGTACTTATTTGCTCCAATATTTTTCATATATTCTATAAAAATTCTTCATGAAGTTTTAGCTTGTTTGGAGTTGTGCAGAATAGGTAGCTTGACATAGCTTTTTCAGGTTCAGATTTTCAGCTGCTGGAATTCTCCCTCTTTCTGTATACTTTGCATATTATGAGAGAAAAAGAATTATAATTACTCCAAAAACATTATTATGGATAGAAATATCATAAATAACAATAGGAAAACATGATGCAAAATGAACGTATCAACTCCCCCAAGCTTAGACCTCGCTTGTCCGCAAATAAAAACCGAAATCGAAAAACATGTCCACATGCTTAGAGAGAGAGAGAGGTGTCGATAAAAACAAAATACGGACATAGAAGCATCATGTTTATTATTATAACAGCAACAAACTTAAACAAAATACATATCTTTGTCATAAATAACAGTAAGTGATTACATACGGAGCAAAATAAGTGAATCTGCACTCTAAAATGTCTAAAAACAAGTGAGTCTACATATATCCGTATGTTACAGTCCATTTGAAATGTCTAAAATGACTTATATTTAGAAACGAAGGGAGTAGATGGGTTGGCTATGACAATACTAATGTGACCGGAGGTCGTGAGTTCAAATCCGCCCACATGTAGTTTTTTTGCCTCCTCTTCTCTGTACTACCACCGGGCCGCCAGGATACAACACATGACAGCCTTCTATGGGCCTATTTTGGAGTGCGAGCAGACTGCTGGATGTGACCCAGACGGGATGAGTGAGCGTAGCAAGGCAACTTTACGTACAAATCTTTCAGTACGTTAGAAAAAATTAGTACCACCTCGGTAGAAGAAAAACCTCGTAGGGTGAACACATGAAAAATTAAGAGAAACACACCCTGCTTTATTAGTAAGTAGGTATAGATACAGATATAAATTCAAATTATAAAAACATAATGTACTTTTGTTACCTAGCGCTATTCTAGCCGTAGTGTATGACAGTGAGGCTAGTGGGGTTGGGTTGACCCAGTCAAATGTTGACTAGTCAACGAATGAACAGTGCAGGGAACATGCGTCATTGGCTTAGACTTTTCTTAAAATTTGTTTTTCTTTAAACTAACAGTGGGTCCACATGTCATCTACTATTGGACTAATTAACTAGTACTACTAATTAGACTAACAAACTAAATTAGGAATGGGAACTTGGTGCTCTCGGGTACTCGCGCACCCTATATGCGTAATTTTTTTTAGTAATTTAAAAAAAGTTTAAAAAAATTCCAAATCTTTTTTGGAATCAAAGATGATCAGGTATTGTATTCGTATTAAAAGTTTGGACAAGAAATGATTCATATTAACTTCAGGGCAAAAAAAACAAATTTATAACGACAATATAGCGTGCATTGTACTTGTATATAGTGTTTTTTTGCCAAATCTTCGACCCAGATGCAATGAAAGTCATTTTCTGAGGAATCTTTTTATATGACTACAATACTTTATCATGTTTGATACCGAGAAAGATTTAGATTTTTTTCAACTTTTTTCAAATTACTATTTTTTTATATATAGGGTGCGTTGGAATTCAGGTTCTCCTTTGTATTTTCCACTAAATTAGTCCCTAAACTAGTATTTGGGCCGGCCACACACACAACATACACACGTTGCACGCACACAGCACACACACACGGCACGCAGACAGTCGGCCATGGCCAGCCGCAAGGCTGAGCAGCAACGTAGCGGCAAGGCAGAGCATGCGAGCAGCGGTGGCGCTAGAGGCAGCAGCAGGTAAGCAACGAAATAAGTGTATATAACCCCCTGAACATTCACGTTTGGGCTACATCACCCCCTCAACTCAAAAACCAATCACTTGATCCCCTATACTTTGCAATATCAGATAAAACACCCCCTGAGATACTTTCAAGCTGGTATAGAGGATGGTTTCGCCGACATGGTGCGCTGACCCGGTTTAGTTGGTTGACTTATACTGCCACCTCGTGCAGTGATCCACATGTCAGTGTAGTAAAATGCTATTTCTTCCCAGGATCATCTGCCTCGCCAAGCACACTTATGGGAGTCCTTGCTCCGAGTGCATCGAACACCGGAAGTGGCAACGCGGAGTGCTCGTCGTCGCCGCTTGGCGCACAAGAGGCCGCCATGAGCCTCACCCATGCCACACGCACGGGAGGCCGCTATGAGCCTCACACTTGCCGCCGTCGCTTGACACACGGGAGGCCACCATGAGTCTCATCCTTGCCGCCGTACCTGGGCGCACGAGTGGCCGGCACTAGCCTAGCCCTCGTTGTTGTCGCTGGGCGCCCGGGAGGCGGCCACGAGCCTCGTGCTCGACGCCCGAGAGGCGGTCGCGAGCCCCGTCATCGTCCTCGTCACTTGACGCACGGCAGGAGGTGGCCACGAGCACGTCCACGCGCACGTTGCCGTCACTCTGTGCACGGGAGACCGCGATGAGAACACCCTCGCCGGAGCCGCTCGGTGCACGGGAGGCTGCTACACCTGCGTGCATTGGAGGTCAACGCCCGCGGGATGGATCGCTGGTCCTGGTAGCAGCCTGGTCTAGAGCGAGAGTGCTGGTAGTGGTGTGCCAAAGCTACGAGAAGTGACATGGCGCAAGGGTCGCACGTCTGTACACGAGCAGGTCGGCAAGGCATAAGTTTCGTGGTAGGCAAGGTGCTGCCAAGGTCCTTCACGGACAATCCGCCATGGTCAGTTTGCAGGTGAGGTCAGCTCACATGTGTAAGCAGCTAGCTGGCCAAGCGTGTAAGCAGTTAGCTAGATACTCCCTCCGTCCGAAAAAGCTTGTCCCAAGCTTATTGCTCAAATGAATGTATCTAGCACTAACTTGGTGTTAGATACATTCATTTGAGGGACAAACTTTTTTGAACGGAGGAAGTAGATGTTAATTGCACTAAACAACTAGCTTGCCGAGCGCACTGATCAAATTTGTACGTAGATGCTAGCTGCAACGCACAAGAAGAACACAGTGAGACTTTTCCGCATGGGCTCGCTGCCACATCAGCAAAACCATCGTCAAAACCCACTAATCAGGGTGCTAGGGGTGTTTTGTGCAGCATTGCAAAGTTTGGGGGATTAAGTAACTGGTTTTTGAGTTGAGGGGGTGAAGTAGCCCAAACGTGAAAGTTCAGGGGGTTATGTACACTTCTTTCCCAAAAGGTACCGGGAGCAGCAAAGCGAGCAGATAGCAGCGGCAGCAAGCAGGCTGCGGGTACGCGCAGGAGCACGGCCGGGCGAAGGCAAGCGCGGCCAGGGGAGCGGCCGGGAGCAGCGGCAGCGCCAATGGCAATAGCGCAACAGCAGCCAGTAGAGGCAGCAGGCCGCGGCCAAGCAGCAGTCGTGGGCGCGCCAGCGCGAGCAGACGCAGGGGAGCAGCAGCGCGAGCAGGCGCAGGGGAGCAGCAGCGCGAGCAGGCGCAGGGGAGCAGCAGCGCGAGCAGGCGCAGGGGAGCAGCAGCGCGAGCAGGCGCAGGGGAGCAGCAGCGCGAGCAGGCGCAGGGGAGCAGCAGCGCGAGCAGGCGCAGGGGAGCAGCAGCGCGAGCAGGCGCAGGGGAGCAGCAGCGCGAGCAGGCGCAGGGGAGCAGCAGCGCGAGCAGGCGCAGGGGAGCAGCAGCGCGAGCAGGCGCAGGGGAGCAGCAGCGCGAGCAGGCGCAGGGGAGCAGCAGCGCGAGCAGGCGCAGGGGAGCAGCAGCGCGAGCAGGCGCAGGGGAGCAGCAGCGCGAGCAGGCGCAGGGGAGCAGCAGCGCGAGCAGGCGCAGGGGAGCAGCAGCGCGAGCAGGCGCAGGGGAGCAGCAGCGCGAGCAGGCGCAGGGGAGCAGCAGCGCGAGCAGGCGCAGGGGAGCAGCAGCGCGAGCAGGCGCAGGGGAGCAGCAGCGCGAGCAGGCGCAGGGGAGCAGCAGCGCGAGCAGGCGCAGGGGAGCAGCAGCGCGAGCAGGCGCAGGGGAGCAGCAGCGCGAGCAGGCGCAGGGGAGCAGCAGCGCGAGCAGGCGCAGGGGAGCAGCAGCGCGAGCAGGCGCAGGGGAGCAGCAGCGCGAGCAGGCGCAGGGGAGCAGCAGCGCGAGCAGGCGCAGGGGAGCAGCAGCGCGAGCAGGCGCAGGGGAGCAGCAGCGCGAGCAGGCGCAGGGGAGCAGCAGCGCGAGCAGGCGCAGGGGAGCAGCAGCGCGAGCAGGCGCAGGGGAGCAGCAGCGCGAGCAGGCGCAGGGGAGCAGCAGCGCGAGCAGGCGCAGGGGAGCAGCAGCGCGAGCAGGCGCAGGGGAGCAGCAGCGCGAGCAGGCGCAGGGGAGCAGCAGCGCGAGCAGGCGCAGGGGAGCAGCAGCGCGAGCAGGCGCAGGGGAGCAGCAGCGCGAGCAGGCGCAGGGGAGCAGCAGCGCGAGCAGGCGCAGGGGAGCAGCAGCGCGAGCAGGCGCAGGGGAGCAGCAGCGCGAGCAGGCGCAGGGGAGCAGCAGCGCGAGCAGGCGCAGGGGAGCAGCAGCGCGAGCAGGCGCAGGGGAGCAGCAGCGCGAGCAGGCGCAGGGGAGCAGCAGCGCGAGCAGGCGCAGGGGAGCAGCAGCGCGAGCAGGCGCAGGGGAGCAGCAGCGCGAGCAGGCGCAGGGGAGCAGCAGCGCGAGCAGGCGCAGGGGAGCAGCAGCGCGAGCAGGCGCAGGGGAGCAGCAGCGCGAGCAGGCGCAGGGGAGCAGCAGCGCGAGCAGGCGCAGGGGAGCAGCAGCGCGAGCAGGCGCAGGGGAGCAGCAGCGCGAGCAGGCGCAGGGGAGCAGCAGCGCGAGCAGGCGCAGGGGAGCAGCAGCGCGAGCAGGCGCAGGGGAGCAGCAGCGCGAGCAGGCGCAGGGGAGCAGCAGCGCGAGCAGGCGCAGGGGAGCAGCAGCGCGAGCAGGCGCAGGGGAGCAGCAGCGCGAGCAGGCGCAGGGGAGCAGCAGCGCGAGCAGGCGCAGGGGAGCAGCAGCGCGAGCAGGCGCAGGGGAGCAGCAGCGCGAGCAGGCGCAGGGGAGCAGCAGCGCGAGCAGGCGCAGGGGAGCAGCAGCGCGAGCAGGCGCAGGGGAGCAGCAGCGCGAGCAGGCGCAGGGGAGCAGCAGCGCGAGCAGGCGCAGGGGAGCAGCAGCGCGAGCAGGCGCAGGGGAGCAGCAGCGCGAGCAGGCGCAGGGGAGCAGCAGCGCGAGCAGGCGCAGGGGAGCAGCAGCGCGAGCAGGCGCAGGGGAGCAGCAGCGCGAGCAGGCGCAGGGGAGCAGCAGCGCGAGCAGGCGCAGGGGAGCAGCAGCGCGAGCAGGCGCAGGGGAGCAGCAGCGCGAGCAGGCGCAGGGGAGCAGCAGCGCGAGCAGGCGCAGGGGAGCAGCAGCGCGAGCAGGCGCAGGGGAGCAGCAGCGCGAGCAGGCGCAGGGGAGCAGCAGCGCGAGCAGGCGCAGGGGAGCAGCAGCGCGAGCAGGCGCAGGGGAGCAGCAGCGCGAGCAGGCGCAGGGGAGCAGCAGCGCGAGCAGGCGCAGGGGAGCAGCAGCGCGAGCAGGCGCAGGGGAGCAGCAGCGCGAGCAGGCGCAGGGGAGCAGCAGCGCGAGCAGGCGCAGGGGAGCAGCAGCGCGAGCAGGCGCAGGGGAGCAGCAGCGCGAGCAGGCGCAGGGGAGCAGCAGCGCGAGCAGGCGCAGGGGAGCAGCAGCGCGAGCAGGCGCAGGGGAGCAGCAGCGCGAGCAGGCGCAGGGGAGCAGCAGCGCGAGCAGGCGCAGGGGAGCAGCAGCGCGGGGGCGCGCGGGGCGTGGCCACAGGCAGGAGCAGGCACCGGCGCGCGTACTCGGAAGCTCGAACGCGGCCATGGACGAGGACGACGGAAAACGGCGACGAATCAAAGGGGAAAGGGAGGGAATCGGCAAAGGAGCTCACGTTGAGGCAGTGGGCGAGCTTGAGGAGGTCGGGGATGGACCGGAGCAGCGGCATCTGACGACGGACGACGGTGTACGCGAGGAAGACGACGGCTATGTCGGGCCAACGGGGCATCCTAGCTCGATCCCTTTGTCGAGGGTGAAGAAGACGACGACGATGGAGCCCCTGTACGGCTGGACGTATTCTCAAGCGCCTGGGAGGTCGTCGGCCGCGGCGACGTCGTGCTCGGTCCCCTCCAGAACGAGAAGAGGGGAGAGAGATGACCGCACGGCCACGGCCGGCGGATGGCCGCCATGCCCCCCTGCCACACTGTGGCGAGAGGAAGGGCTGAGGGGGTGGCTAGGCCGGTTTTCCTAGACGGGCCAAGTGGCCTAGTAGTTTAGGTCTTTTATTTTTCATTTTTCCTTGTATTCTTTTCTGTTTTCTTATGTAGCTACTGTTTTGTATTTTCTTATTGCATCAAATTACTTTTGTAAAATGTGAAACTTGCAATATACTCTCTCCATTCCTAAATATAAGTCTTTGTAGAGATTCCACTATGAACCACATACGGATGTATATAGATGCATTTTAGAGTGTAGATTCACTCATTTTGCTCCGTATGTGGTCCATAGTGAAATCTCTCCAAAGACTTATATTTAGGAACGGAGGAAGTAATTAGTATGCATTATTTTTCACAGCCACAAAATGTTTGGCCCAAAAATAATTTATTAAATTTGAGTTTATTCTTAACTGGGATAAAAAGGTCATGTTGGTCCACTGTTTTAATATCTAGGGACATTTTTTATATTCTTACATATGTTAATTCTCACATTACAATTATTTAGTGAATATTTGGAACCCATCGAACATTTTTTACTTGACAATTTGTAGAAATAATATTTTCACTTGTTTTTTGGAGTTTGAATTTGACCCCGGTTTTCACCAAGTGGCAAAATGGCTTAGTAAAACATGATGACATGGCATATTAGGTGAGGTTACTGTAGCTTGATTATCAGGGTGTTACATACATCACAGCTAGGGGACATATGCCCCCCACCCTACAAAAACTACAAAATAGGAAAACTTTATGGAGTAGACCTAGGAAGATATAGCTGTTGTGAACAATTTGTATTTGTATTGCGGTGAACCAATTGGATCATCTATTAGGATGAACACAATTTTTTTGAACACCCAATGTTAAATTCCTGGATCCGCCATTGTTTATGGTAATATCAATGCCCGTAGTTCATTCTTCCCTACAATAATTTTTGTTTTTATTTTATTTTCTTCTTGTTGTTCTTGCTTCTCTAGGACTCTTTTTTTGGTTTATTAAGTTTACTATTCTATGAATTCTCTATTTATTTTGCTATCATGTTTTACCTACGATGGCCACTAAGTCAAAAACGCTACTAGTTGCCTGTGTACTCTAAATATATGCAGTCTTGTGAGTTGGTTAGCCCATTAGTAAACATTTTACATGGATAAATGCCCAATTATTATAGCAGCAAGAGAACCTCAAAGGAAAATATAACAACAAAAAAATTATGGTCGTTAGATGTAAAACCAAAGGCTTGAGATTGCAATGATGTCATTTGCCGACTTTTGTTCTCAAATAAGAGGATGGCAGACCATTCACTCGATGTTGAGGAGCTCATGCTTGAACAAGGGTATGATGTTGTCGACAGGCTGAGGAAACGGTTGGAGCAGAAGATCAATTTGATGTTGGTCATTGCGTCTTTTATGGCGGCGTCGTCCTACCAAGCCGGCATGAGCCCCCCAAGAGGCTATTGGCAAGATGACACGGACGGGGTTTTCACCAAGTGGCAAAATGACTTAGTAAATCATGATGACATTGCATATTAGGGTGAGGTTACTGTTGCTTGATTATCTAGGTGTTACATACATCACGGCTAGGGGACATATGCCCCCACCCTACAAATACTATAAAATAGGAAAACTTTATGAAGTAGACCTAGGAAGATATAGCTGCTAGTGAACAATTTGTATTTGTATGCGCGATGTGCACAACCTAGCCCAAGCAAGGGAGCGAAGAAAACATCACACGAAGAAAGGCGGTGATTTATTCTGGGGCCTTCCTTCCCACCCCGCACACGAAACGATTTTTTTCTATGCTTTTGCTAACTACGTACTCCATCCGTTCTGACATATTACGGCCTCATATTCTTTGTTTAGCTGTATACTATACGGAAATCCAATTCGGCTCTTGGGAGTATATGCTCCTGCCCATCAAAAATGGTTTTTCCAAATGTAGAAAAAATTGAAAAAATAGATGTGATCATTGTCACACCATGACGCTACCTGCAAATGTTTAGGAGGAAAGCCTAAGTATTTTGATTTGTGCAAAAAAAAAACAAGTCGAACGACAAATGTTGAGCATAATTGGTTTGATGCCAAAAGTTGGCATGCCAAATTATGGCAATTGCGAAATGTTGGCTAGAGATTGGTTGCTTGCCAATTTTCGCCGCCACTCTCACAAAAACATTGTCAAATGTTAGCAACTTTGGATTTTGCCAAATGTCAGCTTGCCAAATATTGGCAATGCCAAATGTTGATAGCAAACCAATTATGCCCGTTACCTCCAAATGTTACATTTTTTTACTGACGACCCACCGTCATTTCGTTTCGCATGAAAATTGGCAAGCACACTTGTTACATTAGCAAGAATATCTACAAAAAAAATTCAGAATTTTTAAATTTTATTTACTATCTATTTTGAATTTACTATTCATTAGGGAGCATATGCACCCAAGAGCCAAAAGGGCCTACTACTATACGGAAATCCAATAGAGTAAGGGGCTTGGTTTCCAGGTATTTAATCGTTTTCTGAAACACTTCATTTGTCGGTCTGATATCTCTACTCTTATAAAAACTGAGTTGGTGATGATGGTGTGCCTACCATCTTGCAATAGAGAAAATTCCTTATTTGACACTGTCTTAAAATCTGGTTCCTTATTTGACACTGGAAAAGTTTTTCTTCCCTATTTGACACTAGTCCTAAATTTTATTCCCTATACGACACTTCCGTTCATTTTGAGTCTAAATGACACCTGAAAAGATGATTTTGCCCCTCATGTGGTATGTGTGCGCGCGTGCATGTGCTGTTGCGTGTGTGGGTGCACGCGCACATGTGTGCTGCTGCTGCATGTGTGTTTGCTACTGCGTGTGTACGTGCGTGTGTGTGTTGTTGCGTGCCTATGTGTTGCCTGTGTGTGTGCTGCTGCGTGTGTGTGTATGTGGGTGTGTGCTGCGTGCGTGTGTGTTGCTGCGTGTGTGTGTGCACGCGCGCGCGTGTGTGTGTTGGTGCATGTGTATGTGTTGATGCGTGTGTGCTTCTGCTTTCGCACTGATGCTGCGTGTGTGCGCTATTACCCTCCACACACATACCACATGAGGGGCAAAAGAATCTTTTCAGGTGTCATTTAGGCTTAAAATAGACGAAAATGTCATATAGGGAATAAAATTTAGAACTTGTGTCAAATAAAGAAGAAAAACTTTTCCAGTGTCAAATAAGGAAGCAGATTTTAAGATAGTGTCAGATAAGGAATTTTCTCCTTGCAATATAGACCGTTCGATCTATATCTGACGGATAGAAAGCAAACTATGGAAATTTTGTAAAAAGATACCCGCACCTCTCTCCACATTTGCAGATAAGGTCTTTCCTCATTCGTCTTTATCTCCCACAACCTTATTGGTGAGCAATTAAAAAAGGAAGCCTTTGGAACAATCTGGCATGGTGACCGCTGCCGGTGTCGTCCATCCCCATGCCTTCGCTCAGCCCGACCACCAATCACCATCATGCCCCACTCCTCACCTTATCTCTCCTCTTTCTCGAGATATCATTAGTTTTTACACATGGAATTACTCTCGCATGGGTCAATCACAATAGGTGTTTTGTAAAAAAAATGCGTCTTGATGTTCCATGCAATGCACGGGGCATCTTGCTAGTACAGAGACAAGAAACATGAATTGAAATTCCGAGGTAGCGAAGAGTAATAACACAAGTTGATGGGGCCCTTTATTGATTCATCCATACTAGTATACATGAAAAAGCATACAAGAACTTAAACGCCGCAAACTAACGGGGCCACAAGGTGCAAACAGAAAGAAAGAAAAAACATGAAATTCTGGGCTCCATCTTCAGATCTATCACATAAATAGAGATAACTTAAGGGTATGCACCAGCATTACCGCTGCCACCTCCCGTGCCGCCACCGCTGCCGCCGTTCTGACCAGTTCCTGTGCCTCCACCGTTACCGTTAGCATTCGCATTCGCATATGGGTACCAGCCCCCACTT
>NW_024117228.1:0-31338 GCF_003073215.2 Triticum urartu | reverse complement strand
CCGGCATGCGTGTCCGGGGTGTGCCCCCCTCACGGACGGCGCCGCCGCCGGCACCTGGAGGGGGGAAACGGACGCGTCGGGTCTACACGGAGGGGATCTTGCTGTGGGTCTGGCCCGGATGTTGCTCCAAACTGTTCCTATGGACTGACCTAACACAACCGGGCGGAGAGGTCTACTGGTCAAAGCCCGTCCGTGCAAAGTCAAAGGGTTAGATCCCGTGGTCAAACACTACAGGGTTAGGCGGGACGGGGGCCCTCGGGGGTAGCAATGCCACCGGAGCGTCGCACCGGGACCTCATACATGCGGGGTGGTGTGGTGGCATGTCTGAAGAGGCGGCACGCGTCTCCGGGGTGTGCCCCCCTCACAGACGGCGCCGCCGCCAGCACCGGGAGGGGGAAACGGACGCGTCGGGTCTACACGGAGGGGATCTTGCTGTGGGTTTGGCTCGGATGTTGCTCCAAAGTGTTCCTATGGGCTGACCTAACACAACCGGGTGGATAGGTCCACTGCTCAAAGCCCATCTGTGCAAAGTCAAAGGGCTAGATCCCGTGGTCAAAAGCTACAGGGTTAGGCGGGACGGGGGGCCTGGGGGTAGCAATGCCACCCGAGCGTCGCACCGGGACCTCATACATGACGTACGGTGTGGTGGCATGTCCAAAGAGGCGGCACGCGTCTCCGGGGTTTGGACCCCTCCAAGTGACAGCGGAACTGCCTTGCGCGCTGGGGGGCCACACTGCGGAGCCCCAAGAAGGGCGTCTACGCATGCCTGAACACTTTCACATATGCATCGGGACCCGTGCAATGTTTCGGTAACATAGATACACCCAGAATCCCCCCACTAACCAGAATTCCCTCCGTGTCGACCGTTTCCTCCCTCCATGACCCGGCAATAGCGACGTTCGTAATGGGGGGCAATCAATATACCATTGGGGTATGTTTTTTCAGATAAGGCATAATTATCTTATGCAAAAACAAGAACTAAAATAAAGTAAAAATAACAAAATAAAGTAAAAATTAAAAAATAAAGTAAAATAAATGTACGAGAAAGCTAAATTTCTGCCGTCCGGAATTTTGCAACAGGTCCGAACGACCTCGGAGACGTCCGATCGCCATTCCACGGTGGTCATCAAGGGCAATTGTCGCTTTAATAGGATCCTGATTTGCGGGAATAATGGCTCGTCGTTTTTTGCGCACGGTGCCCATATTTTGTTTCCTTTTTTGAAGGAGGTTGGATCCCGATCGTGGCCTCTATTTTTTGGGGAGGTTGTGATCGTGAGTGTGATTTTCAGGTAGATCTTGATCGCGATTTTCTGGAGGAGTTTCGGTCTTGAAAAATGAAGCGCAAGAAAGGGGATTTGAACTCAGGGTGGCTGAGCTTACTTTATGCCCCCTCAACCAAGTCAACCATCATTGGTTGTTGTCCACGCAAGATAAAAAAGATAGTTGAACCTTTATTACTACGTTGTTTCTAAAAAAATCTCTTGAATTATTCTACGGATTACCAGGCTGCTAATTTTTAAGTTACCAAGTTGTTCATGTATAGCTACCGTGATGCTAATGCGGAAGCTAGCATGTTGCTAATCGGGTGAAAAGAGTTGTTGAAACATACCCCGGTCTTTTGTTTTGTAATTAGCACGGCAATTTATGCGCTATAGACTTGAGAATTACATACATGATAATATATGCATCGCAGACCTGAGAATTACATACATGATAATATATGCATCACAGACCTGATAACTTAGGTATAAATCACCGCGGTAAATTTGACCAAGGAAAAAAGTTGTTGAAAACCATAACCCCGGTAATCTCTGTGGAGATAGCATGGTAATATACACATCATAGTACTGATAACCCATGCACAAACACCTTCATAACTTTTGACATGAGGGAAAAAGTTGATGCAAACATACCTCCAATAACTTTTATGTAAATAGCATGGTAATATATATGCACCGTGGACCAGATACTTAGATCCAAATTCTACGGTAACTTTGACCTGAGAAAAAAAGTTGATGAAAATATATCCCGGTAACTTATGTGTAAACATCATGGTAATATACGGATCCTGAGATAACTCACACCCAAACATGGTGGTAATGTTTTTTTGACTCAGGAGAAAAGTTTATGCAAATATACCCCTGATAACTTATGTGTAAAAAAACATGGCAATATATGCACCACATAACTTATAACTTAGGTCACAAACACCGCGACAAATTTCAGCTTGGAAAAAGTTGTTGAAAACATACCATGGTAACTTATGTGTAAATGTCATGGTAATATACGCACTACAGACCTGATAACTTAGGTATAAACACGGTTACAACTTTTTTGACCCTAGAAACATAACTCGGTAATTGTTGTGTAAACAACATGGTAATATAAACATCGTAGACATGATAACTTAGATACAAATACTATGTAAAGTTTGACATGGAAAAAAAGTGGTTGTAAACACCCCCTCGATAACTTCTATGTAAATAACATGGTAACTTACGCACAACAAAGATGATAACTCATGTAAAAATGTAGCGGTATCTTTTGACCCGACGGAAATGTTATTGAAACACACTCCCTGATAACTTCCGCCTAAATTGTATGGTAATATGCGCATAATAGTGTTGATAACTTACATAGCACAAGCGTTAAAACATTTTAGAAAAAAAGTCGCCGGAACATACTAATACGAGATCTAATTTCGAAACTCTCGTCGCGAAGGATTTTTTTATGTTAAAATGATTTTCCGATCGAACCGACAATTTAAGCTACAAATATTTTTGATGTTTCGAAAAAGTATGGGATCAACTTTTTTATCTCTAGTGCATGCATGCATGTGCATGTGAGAGAAAGTTGAAGGAATCATTTTTACCCTCTATTAATTTTTTGTGTAAAGCATAAGCATGGTGACTTTTTTTAAAGCAGTCACCGGAACATAGAAACATAGGGTCTAATTTCGAAGGTCTCATCATGATGATTTTTTATGTGAAAATAGTTTTTCAATCCCGAATTATCTTTGAGCTACAACTTTTAAAAAAATATCATCTAGGAAGAATCTAGAATGACAACTTTTTTGTCCTTGTGCATGCATGCATGTTTATCTGATAAGAAGGTTAGAGAAATCAGTTTTATGCCCCGGTAATATCTGTGTAAATAGTATGGTAACATATATAGCACATGCATGATAACCTACATAGCCGATGTGGTAACTTTTGTCCGAAAAAAAAGTCGTCGGAACATATCAACATGAGATCTAGTTTCGAAGATCTTGTCGTGACGAATATTTTTTGTAAAAACAGATTTTGAATCGGAGTTACTGTTTGGTCTACAAAACATTTTGAATTTTGAATTTAGATTGTACCTTTGCTGACATAAGCAATTTCGTCTTTTTTTGCATGCATGCAATGAGATGTTGTGTATGAAGAATCAAATACGCAAGTGTGTATGTGAAGTCATGCTTTTGCTTCCGTGCATGCAGCCGTGATCAGCACATGCGGGAAATCGTCTGGATCTTTAGTCCAATCCATAAATGTATGCCGACGGCCAGGCCGTCTGCATATCTGTGCACACACGGAGGTGCAGTCCCACGAATCGATGACGTGGCATGGCACACGGATCGATAACGTGGCGGAGGGGCCTATGCCGACGGCTATGCCATAGGCATACCTTTGCCATAGATAGTATAAAGAAAAATTAAAAATAAAACTAAATAAATATATGTGCCCACACGGATCGATGACGTGGCAGAGGGGCATGGGCCAGGTCTATGTCGACGGCTATGCCGCAGGCATACCTCTGCCATAGATATGCCGACGGCCGCCGTTACCTCCCGTCGACGTAGTTTCAACGCCGTCAAACGGTCAGCGCTGACCAGGTAGGTGGGCCCGGGCTATGCCGACGGCCGCGCCTATGCCGACGGGTCCCGTAGGCGTATCTCAAGCGATCCCAACGGACTCGTCTATGCCGATGGCCCCGTCAGCATAGATGGATGTATGCCGACGGCTTTTCTACGCCTACGGCCTGTCCTGGGCCGTCGGTATAGGTCCATCTATGCCGACGGGGGCCATCGGCATAGATGAGGCCGTCGGCGCAAGCAGTTATTCTGGTAGTGATGACTTGCACACGGTTTTGAAGCGCACAAGGCACTTCACGGGAAGCAGTGTGAGGATCTCGAAGTAGAGTATATCATCCGGAATGAAGCCACCACTTTCGGAGGCTGATTCCGTTGCCATTCGACGGCGTCGTTTAGGAATCGGCGGGTTTATAACCTCGATTGACTCCAATCGAATCGGCCGAGGCGTCATGCTCTGAATCTTCCTGGTCATAGATAGTCAGATAAGACGCCTAATACTGGATTTAGCCCTAGATTGAAGATCGATCTATCACATAAAAAGTATCAACGACACACCCCTTGGAAAATCTTTAGCCAGGGAACGTATCACGCCCTCTTTTTTTCACTATTTCTTTGAACTCTCACGGTACAAGTCTCACGACCTCGCACAGCTTCACGTGTATATATAAACACACGGCTATCAAGGATCAAAACCAACTCGGATATAAACCCGACACGAACATATCAATAGAATAGTAAACCAGACTTGGCTCCTGGAGACAATGTCGTACTCGGACTGTCTTACTAAACCGACATGGACAACAGCTCGTAGTACCACATGAATAAGTTGTACTAAATCAACAACGAGTAATTTGGAACGGAGCGAGTAAGAATCAAGATTATATGTATGTAAGGTGCCCTCGGTCGCTCCTGACCAGGGCGACTCAAGGGTTCCTCCTCTCGCTGTTGGCGCCAAGCCCTAGCTTGCTATTTGTGCCGGTGCCTAGCTCCTTCTCGCTTTCTCTATACTCTCGCACGAACGAAGGTAGAAAAAAGAGGAGACACATGACACGATGGTGTATTTTCCGGCGCACATAGGTCTGCCGCACGAACGACTTCTTTCTCGAGCACGAACTCAAACCCACACCCACATACGAGTAATACAGCGGAGGGCCTTTTATACCCACATGCACACACACCATGCGGCCAACACACTGGCCACTAACTCCACGCACGCACAGACTAGCCTGAACTCTCGGCTACTACTCCATGGTGGTGGTTATCCTCTATTGACCGAGCCCACTCACAACTCCATGCACAAAGCTAGCGAACAACCTGGACACATCAAGCCAGCCAACCAACTGAATATGGCCTCGGCTAACTGACCGTGATCCACGCTCCTGTATGCATGCGGCTAACAATCTATGCAGGTCAAGATTACTACTAACATTTTCCCTCCTAATCTTGACTTGCCGTCGTCGGAGTTGTCGCAGCTCCTGTCGTCGTCGTCGCCACGACCGTAACCCAGCCCGTGGACCCGACCTGGCGCAACGACGCCGGTCGCACCGCCACGGACCTGACCTGGCACACAGACGCCAGTCCCACCGTGCTCCGTCACGTCTCCGGCAACATACGCCGATCTCCTTCTCCGCCGGTGTCACACGTCTGACGTCCCTCGGCGACAAACGCCGTCAATGCCGTCGCGCTCAAACGCGAGCCTTTCCGGACGCCGCTTCATGGCGTCGCACCGGGCCACTGCGGACTCCGCCGCCGCGCAGCACCTCCATTCCGCCACGCCGTGCCGCCCGTCCGCAGCCTTGGCACCACCGCGCAACACCTCTGTGGCTGCCACGCCCGCCGTCAACTCACCGCGCGCAGCCTCCGCGTCCGCCATGGTAGCCGCAGGGTCGTGCACATCCATTGCCCGACACATGGTCCGGAGCTCCATCGCGCAACCACCAGTAAACGCCGCCATCGCCCGCATGCCTCCGGCACGGCGAATCACGCCAAGACGAATTGGCTCTGATACCAATTGTTGGCTCCGAGCCCTAGCTTGCTCTTTGCGCCGGTGCCCAGCTCCCTCTCACTCTCTCTATACTCTCGCACGAACGAAGGTAGAAGAAAGAGGAGACACAGGACACTGTGGTGTTTTTTCCGGCGCACATACACCTACCGCACAAACGACTTCTTCCTTGAGCACGAACTCCAACCCACACCCACACACGAGTAATACAGCGGAGGGCCTTTTATACCCAGATGCACACAAACCATCCGGCCAACACACCGGCCACTAACTCCACGCACGCACAGACTAGCCTGAACTCCCGGCCACTACTCCATGGTGGTAGTTATCCTCTATTGACCGAGCCCACTCACAACTCCATGTGCAAAGCTAGCCAACAAGCTGGACACATCAAGCCAGCCAACCAACTGAATATGGACCCGGCTAACTGACCGTGATCGACGCTCCTGTATGCATGCGGCTAACAATCTATGCATATCAAGATTACTACTAACATTTTCCCTCCTAATCTTGACTTGCCGTCACCAGAGTTGTCGCAGCTCCCGTCGTCGTCGTCACCACGACTGTAACCCAGCCCATGGACCCGACCTGGCGAAACGACGCCGGTCGCACCGCCACGGACCTGACCCGGCGCACTAACGCTGGTCCCACCATGCTCTGTCACGTCTCCGGCGACATACGCCGAGCTCCTTCTCCACCGGTGACACACGCCTGACGTCCCTCTGTGACAAACGCCCTTGATGTCGTCGCGCTCAAACGCGAGCCTTCCCGGACGCCGCTTCATGGCGTCGCATCGGGCCGCTGCGGCATCCGCCGCCGCGCAGCACCTCCATGCTGCCACGCCATGCCGCACGTCCGCAACCTTGGCACCACCGCGCAGCACCACCGCGGCCGCCATGCCCGCCGTCAACTCACCACGCGCCGCCTCCGCGTCCGCCATGGCAGCCGCAGGGTCGTGCACCTCCATAGCCCGACACATGGCCCGGAGCTCCATCGCGCAACCGCCGGTAAACGCCGCCATCGCCCGCATGCCTTCAGCACGGCGAATCACACCAAGACGAATTGGCTCTGATACCAATTGTTGGCGCCGAACCCTAGCTTGCTCTTTGCGCCGGTGCCCAGCTCCCTCTCGCTCTCTATGTACTCTCACATGAACGAAGGTAGAAGAAAGAGGAGACACAGGACACGGTGGTGTTTTTTCCCGGCGCACATACGCCTGCCGCACGAACGGCTTCTTCCTCGAGCACGAACTTGAACCCACACCCACACACGAGCAATACAGCGGAGGGCCTTTTATACCCAGATGCACACACACAATCCGGCCAACACATCGGCCACTAACTCCACGCACGCACAGACTAGCCTGAACTCCCAGCCACGACTCCATGGTGGTAGTTATCCTCTATTGACAGAGCCCACTCACAACTCCATGCACAAAGCTAGCCAACAACCTGGACACATCAAGCCAGCCAACCAACTAAATATGGCCCCGGCTAACTGACTGTGATCCACGCTCCTGTATGCATGCAACTAACAATCTATGCATGTCAAAATTACTACTAACACCCGCAACCAAAGCGCAGAGCCTAGGCCGCCGGAGGAAGCCGTCGGGCGAAGCCCGCGCGGCTGACGGTGGCGGGGGGATCTCTCTCTCGGCATCCCGTGATCTGTGGGCGGCAGCATTTGGTCGAGGCCGGCGGCGACCCAGTCTGTGGGGTGGGCGAATGGTGGTGCGTCTCGGCGATCGGACCTCGTCAGGCGGCGGCATCCTGTGGCCTGGGTTCTGCACGGTGGCGGGCCTAGCCGGGGTCGGTGGATTCATCCAGATCGGCCCTGCTATTGGCTTTGTCCAGATCGAAAACGGTCAAAGGGTGACGTCGTTTCCGCGGCTTACGGCGTTGTCGGCGCCTTCAGCCACGCGGATGATGAGGTGCCACTGGGTGGCAACCGTGGAGCAGCGTGACCTTCGTATCTCGAGGGTTGAGCCCCATGGCACTCTCTTCTCAGTAGGCTCTGGTTGACGGCTCGATTGCAGGATCCCGAGCAAACGGAGGTTGGTGGTGTAGGATTGGGACTTTTAAGAAAACTTTGGTCGGCTGGTTTAGCCCGGCAACGTCTTTAAGCGTCATTATCCTCCTTGGAGGAGAAGCCGATGTCCATTCTATCCACCCCTGACCCCTCCTCCAGGACGAAAGTCCAAAATCCGCGTGATTGGGCGGCGGCGACGCCTTGCGTGCCGTACCCTTCATGAAGGCGCGTCTGGGGAGGCTTGGGTGTTCGAGAGGGGGCTGTTCTGGCAGTGGACTCCGGGTGGCAAGGGGCGGTGGCAGTGGTGCGGAGGTTCTAAGGTGGAGTGGCGTGTGATTTACCGCGTGAAGACGGCGAGTATTGGCGGCATGGTGTAGCCGGATCTCGACGATGGATATGTCTAGGTGGATGAGTGTAGGGTGGTGGCATTGTTTGGCGCTGTGGCGGCGTCGACGGCAGGCCTCACAAGGTCGGTGCGTCAGTGCTTGCTTTGAAGAGATCGGTGGAACATGGTGGCTACGACCCAGAGTGCGTCGGGCCGGTATGTGCCCCACACCCGGTATGTGGTTTGGTTGGTCCCCCGGCTTTAGATGTTAGGCTTAGATGAGAGATTTGGGTATTCGGCTTAGACTTACTACACCCCTTCATCAATTGGATAGGAGTAGCGGCAGACCAATACGGCGGATTCAGACATATCGATGTATTACTTTGTAAGGTCTTTGTGAATAATTAATAAAATGGTTGCATGCATCTCTCAGATGCAAAGGCCGGGGGTAATCCTCCTTTTCAAAAGAATTTACATGTTTGTGTGCATCTTTATGACGCATAGGCCACAGGATTCTCCTTTTTCAACAAAGTCTAATCAAGATTATTCTTAAAACATGCTTTTGCACCGCTTTATATATATAACCAATTGAGCAAGTCCAAGTGCAAGAACGCAAAATCCGAGTATATCAAAATTATTCGGACTCGGTATGTGTTGGAAAATTTATAATTTTTTTATTAATCTAGTCCAGAAATAAATCATGAACATGACATTGACAGAATTAAGCTCACACTGATATTTTATACTGTATAAGCACATACTAGACATAAAGTAGAAAAATTTACGCAAACATCTAATATGGCCAACACAGAAATAAACAGGAGCAGGATAAACAGATTATACGTACCCTTCAATCGGCCAAGTCATAGACGCGGCAGCGGCGGTGGCAGTCTCCTCAGCAACCTTCTTCTTGGTTTCGGTTTGTTGGCTTATAGTGATGTCGAGAAGGATGAGGACATAGTCCAAGCAGTGGACAAAGACGAACAACGGCTAGCAGTCATTGCGGAGACGCTGCACTAAACCTAATCACCCTTCTCCCGATGCAGGAGGGCGGGGGTTCGAGAGGCCTGCTCTCCCGTACAGCCATGTAAGTGGCGGACATGATGCGGTCGCCAGAAGTAGAATGATGGTGTGCATGATCACGTGGAGCTGATGTGATCTAATCTGGATGACGGCTAGGGTTGTTGATGCCTTCAATATATGGCAAAAATTAAGCACACACATGGAATAGGTCAGAGCTCAGCTCGTACATGAAACACGACGCCTGTGCTCAAGGCTGACGGCGGAGGAGTAAGGCATGTGTACCACTCCTCTTCTCGAGTCCAATAGCACGTGGAAGAAGAACACTTATAAAGGGTTACCTTGTCTCTTGTCTTACCAACAAGAGGGTTTGTGACTCCTTGAACTAGTACAAGATGTGGAAGTTGATTGCTCTTATTCTTGCCAAATGAATATGAGTGAAGTATGTTGGTAGAGTCACCCTCAAGAACTCTCTAGTTCTTCTTCTTCGGGATCCATATCATATTGATGGCAATCCTTGAGGTTGTAGATGTACTTGATGAAGTAGAGCTTGACGTAGTCTTGGGGACCCATTTGACGTAAACTCTCCCCAACTTGTGTGCTGGAAATAAACATCCCACCATCATGTCATGACACCCGCATGAGACCTGAGGGATATTTTCTGAAATTGTTTTATGGGACATTTTTTCATACTTTTAAAATTGTATAAATTTCTAGTTAAAAACTTATATTTTGTGTGTATGTCTAGCTTGTAGTAGTTTTTATATATAGCATGAAGTTAATCCTTTGTATGCATCTAGCTTTTCGTATGGTAATTTCATACTAAACAAATGTGCAACTAAATTACTAAAAAAATGTAAGTTTTATTCTTCGGCAATCTATTGTGTACTTACATACATCTTAATATTTATCTTTCTATATTGAAATAGGTGGAAATTATAAAAAAAATTGAGGGAAACTCGCAAATCTATTATTCATATGTTGGTGAAAATTATAATTAAAAAACATTGGACGATTCTCAGACGTGCAATCCTCACTCCTTTTTCTTTTTGAATCTTATCCCATTCCAGCCCACAAACGGAGCTGTGCTAGCCCAACTGGCTAGCCGGGTGCATGCATAATCAGTAGTTAAGTGTATCTTCTCGTGATCAGATGCATTTTTTCATGAGCGTAATTCTAGAATGTAGTTAACGAATATTGATTACGGAGCAGCCTATACACATGGTTATAGTAGCCATCAGGTTTGGGTTCTACTCCAACGAGCAAACAAATACAAACATCCAACAAATAGTTCACCTAAATTTTCGCTTGTATTAGTCGCTTCTCTGCTATGCTATGATTGGTCTTTGCGCCGATGGCTGCAGTTGGTCTCTTCAAACAGTTGACATAACTTTTATTTTATATTTCAAATAGTTCATTGAAATTTCGAGTTTTAGTTGGTTAGTTGGTCTTTTCAAATTATCCACTTGACTTATGTTTTAGGTTTCATATAGTTTGCGTAACTTGCAGGCTGCACTTGGTCTCTATGCCAATTGACGAAATGGGTCATCTACTGAAAGATAAAGGAGGAGCATGCATGATGTGCCTCACATTGGAGAGGAGCTTTTGTAGAAAATCGTGTCTGGTCGATGCCCACAACATTAAACATGGGTCTTTTCGGTGCGGCACTTTGAATGCGACCATCATAGGGTACTGTGTGCTACTAATATACCACACACATTACGCTCCTTGTATTAGACCATCCATCCAAATATGAATACATATAACACGCCATAATACAGAATATTTTTATTTTGGAACATTTACTGTTGCTAGCAAAATGTGAAAGTAAAAACAATAAAAATCCGGTATTGGATTATGACCCTTAAACGGCCGTCCAGTCAACCTGTCACCACACCCTATACTAGTTTATCCAAGTCTATACGAATAGCATATGATGTACATATTGATATCTCCTTCAAATTTATGCGTGGGGGTCTAGGCCAACACTCAGGGCATCTGAGATTTGTAGTGGCTGACAGGTGGGCCTTGAGGTTGTGTTACTGGCCCACCGACGCAGCTCTCTGATCTCAAAATGGCAACTAGGTCAAATTTGGTCGACTAGACCTCACACCGACCGAACAAAATATTTTCAGTTATATATAGAATTAGCATGTACTTTAACCAAAATATTGGGACCGAACCCCATTGTGGCCCATGTGAGAATCTGACTTAGGAGTGATAGAGTAGTCATATCAATAAGGAATTTCTTCTTTTTCGAAAGCCCATTCGAAAAGAACTCCAAAGTTAAGCGTGCTTGTCTTGGAGTAATTCTAGGATGGGTGAACAACCGGGAAGTTGGTCCCGGGTGCGCACGAGTGAGGACAAAGTATACAAGAATGACTAGTCTTGGTATGTGAGGCCAGTCTTGATCTCGCCAGACGTAACAGGATGTTACAATTTGTATCAGAGCTGGCCCTCGTGGTTACATGGACATGTGTGGGTCAGGTGCGCGGGCATGTGGCACATGGCGCGTGTGGCCTGTTGTAGCATACGGCATGGCACATGTGCTGGACTGAACACAAATACATGTGCCAAGAGAGAACATTTTTTATGGGCCGACGAGGACGTCATTTCGTTCAAGTGGGGGTGTATATGAAGCCCATTTGAAAAGAACTCCAACATTAAGCATGATTGGCTTGAAGTAATTCTAGGATTGGTGACCGACCAGGAAGTTGGTCCCGGGTGCACACGAGTGAGGACAAAGTGCACAGAAAAGACTAGTATTGGTCTGTGGGGCTAGTCTTGATCCCTCCAAGCGTAAAAGGGTTTTACAACCCATAAATTTATGTGTTGTTTATTCACAGCAAAACAAGTGGCCAGCAATCAAAAGTACCCTTGTGAGTTCGAGCTCAGATGAGGTTGGATAAACAGTAAAATCAAAAACATTTTAAAAAGTAAAAGAAAACTATTTTCTTTTAACTTTGCCGAATATTGTAATTGTTTGCAAAATTTCATCACCAGACCATATTTGTGGAAAGCGTGGCAAAGAAATAACAAAATCAATGCTTCAAAATGTTTTCAAAAACAACATTTTCTATGCATCGACTTTGAGTTAATTTCACTTTTTACCCTGTAGCTGTACATTTGTAACACATATTACCCCACTTAGTGGACTTCTTTTGAAACATCAGATTTTGAAGAATTTTAAGATGGTTTTACCACAATTTTGCATTTTGCTTGTTTATGTTAGAAAGGATCAACATGCTGCGTCAATGATTCATAAAACATGTGTAAAGATCGGAGGGCGTCGTTGATGATCATGTCTAGACTTCTTTTGTTCATCTATTCCATTCCTCGTCGTCATCTAGATAATTTTTTACCTCGGGCGTCACCTCACACCTTGCCTAACGGACACGCATCAGAAAACGAGTGTCCAAAGTTTCTAAAAAGGGTATTTTAGATGAATTTCCACTCGACGGGGGTAATTAGTGTCACAGATGCATATCTAAGGGGTGAAATATGTAATTCACTCTTTTGGTTTTTTGTCACGCCTTTCACGAATGTGATCTCATGATAAAAATTTACAAGCACTTAGAACCTTTGTCAAATTTTACAATAAAAAAATCAGAATTTTTTAACTTGTTTCATTTTGTTTTAGTTTTACTGTTCATCCAAGCTTATTTGAGGTCGATCTTAGATGCTTCGCGTCCCCAGCACCTGCACTTTATATACTGGTTGAAGCCTCCTTTCCCCATGGACAGCCGAGGTGGTACGAACAAGAAAATAAGAAAATGAAATACCCACCGGACAGCCTGTTCCTAATCCACATATATTCTTCCTAAAAAAAGGTCTGTACCATTCTGGTGACACAATATAGTAATTATTTATCTATTTATTTATTTTTTACCATAGTACAATCGATGTCGCTCATGTACATGACCATACACGGATCCCTGTGAACGCATGCACAGACAATCTACCCCTATGAGCACCTCCAAGAGACTGAGCCGGCATAACATCTTGAGATTTTCATCATAGGCGCCTCAAAGTCGACAGGACCGTCTCATCCCACTGAGCGAACATTGCCAGAATCCTGAAATAAAACAAGTAATAATGCGAGCACCAATGTCAAGTTTAGGACCTGAACCTTAATGGGCTGGGAATACCACTCTCCTCCTAACCATCGAACCACAAGTTGGTTCACATATAGTCATTATTTATTTGTCATGGTATATGAGTCTCTTGTCTGGAAAATCCTATTTGACGTAGTTGACGAAACGCACATGAAAGTATATTCTCGGCCGGTTCATTTCAACATTTCTATTGCATTCGTCGTTTTTGACCTGTTTTTTATCTTCAATTTTGATTTTTGTTGTTTTTCTGGTCCAAGCTTTGATTTATTCTAGTTTTCCTCATTTTTCATTTTTTCCCTTTGAGTTTTTCTTCTGGATTCTTCTTCTTATTTTATTATTCTTTCTTTTCTATTTTCTGTTAACAAATATATATTATATACATACTTTTTGAAAAAATATGGTGACGATTCTTTTTGAAATATAGTCATTTTTAATATTTGATGGATATTTTTAAGACATACCATGAATATTTTTTACATAACCTGTTAATTGAATATCTTTTTTCAAAAAATGGATGTCAATGGCTGCCCCGTCATGGGTGTTAAGCAGTGGGAGTCAAATAGGCCTCATGATGATAACAAGAGCAAAGAACATTGCATACGAGCACATGGAAGCAAACACATGATTATTCTTGGGCATTAATGCAATCAGTACAAACTACAAAGTCATCTAATACTCGACAAATGCATCTAGGTGGAGCACGCCATACCATCTAGTTTCATCCATTCTTGTAACTCAAAACAGAGTATACAGCCTGGACGATAGCGCAAACTAGTCCAATGGCAGCCGCTAGGAGCCCGACGGCAAGCCAGGTGTTGTTGAAGTACTTGCGCCTCAGCCAGGCCATCCACCTCCGCGGGTTGCTCAGGAAACGCTTCTCCAGCTTGCAGCATGTCTCCCTCAGATAGTTGCATCGGGGGTCGTTAGGGTCAAACATAATACCCTTGCAGAGGTCGGCCAAGCATCTGGCCACCTCATCATTGTTGCCTTGGCCATGCACGATGACGCCTCTCTTCGTCAACAGCTCCACATCCTTTGTGGTGCAGGCCACCTGGGACATGAACACACAGTACGCTGTGACGTGGCTCCCCACCGTCTCCCGGTTCCGCTGCTCCAGCTCCATCAGGTTGCGCAGCAGGCGCCATGTCTCGGCGTCGATGTCCAAGCAGGGGACCTCCAGCGTGCCACTGCCGCTGCTCAGCTTCACGTCGAGGATGCACCGCGTGTGTCCGGTCTCGCTCATGTCTCGACGCTTGAACATCACCCCGGCGAAGTAGTACTCTGTCGCTGAGCGCCACCTGCGCACGGGCTCGGGGTCGGCGCCGCTGGCCGTTGTAGTAGAAGAGATCGTAGGTGCCACAGGCTTCAAGTGCATATGAAGAAGATGGAGAAGATTGCCTGGATCCGTCGGCACCGTGACCAGATCTGCCACCGCGTACTTTTGTCTCCTGATGAGATCGAGAGCATACTTGGCAATCTGTGTAATCACACGATCGTTACCGTCCAAACCCGTCAGCTCCCCAATCTTTGCAAGGACAAAAAAAGGTATCTGGTTCTCTGCAAGGTAGAACACATCCCGAACCACGGCCAGCGCCTCGGCCCTGCTCGCTGACAGGACGCCTGCATTTGCAGCCCCAGCCGCATCGTCCATGGCTTGTGCTCCGAGTTGGAGGTTGACGAGGCGGGAGAGTATGTAGCAGCCGTCTAGGAGGAGCATGCGGACGAATTGCTCGCTCGTCATGTCAGGAAACGTGTTGCCGTAGCAGTTCCTCACAGATTCCTCGAGGCATCTGAGCTCCTTGACGTAGACGTCCACCTCCACCGTCATGCCGGGTCTCCGAGCCTTGGCTGCCGTGATCACCATGTCCAGGCTCATCAGCTTGTCGTGCTCCATGGCGAGATGCGGGCTCTTGCTCTGGGGTCGAGGGTAGTTGTACGGGCCGATGGCGACGTGGTCGGGGTCATACTCGCCGTTGTCGACGTTACGCGTCTGGTCGCGGACCTTGGCGATGATGATGGGACAAGGAGGGCGCTTGTCGCCGACCTGCGCCTGTGGTGAGTGTAGGGCGTCTAATTCACCTCTCAGACCATTGGCCAGCTGAACCATCTTGGAATCGTCTGAATCGATAGAAGTTTGGCCTACAGTCGAAGCACATCAGTTAGCAGCACAGCATGATTTCGAATGTAATTAGCACATTAGTAAAATAGAAAAAGACGGGGGATGATAAGTTCTCTTGGCACCTTGCTGATCCATTTGCTTGACCACGAGTGGTAAAGCACTAAAGCCTTACTCTGCCGGCGCTCCTGGAGTTCTCTTGCCCTCTCAGCGGACGCTCAGTTCACGCTTTGTTTCGGAGTTGGTAGCCCAGCGCCCGTATATGTAACCCTTCCTCCTAGTACTATAGAATCTGTTGTGGATAAGAACACAAGATTCACGCGCAGGCACGACCTGTATATGTGGAAGCTGCTCAAAGTTGCGATAATTGACACACTTTGCGAAAAGGAACCGACATAACACCTCGACTGTTCGAGTCAAGTCATTCTGAAAAGAGAAAGCTGGTTGTGCACGTTTGATTCCTTGCCAACATCAAGGCCTACATGCAGCACCGGCCAGCCGAGGAAGGAGTACTAGCTTTTCCTGCTTGGCAGCGAGGTTAAGCTCGTCCATCTTGCTAACTTCCGCGACTTACGTCCAGCAGTTTGGATTAGTATGAGCTTTCAGTATCAGATTCCAATCAACTGAGGTTCAGTAGACCGCGTGTATGCATGTGCATGTATTCATTGAGTTTTTTAACTACTTAGATAGCCAGGTGGCCTCGCAAATGAGAGAACATCATCTTAAATATGTTAAAAGTGTCCAAAAATTAAATTATGATATCATAATGTTCAAATTACTGACCCTTAAAGAAATATAAGAGCTTTTGGATCACTAAACTACTTTGTGATGTACTAGCCGGCACATTTGCGGGTTACCGCTCGAAATTTCACGGGCAATTGCTCGGGCTAGTACTATCAGAGCAATTATGTGCCCTTTATGTCAGTTGTTCGTTAGTTTTTACTCTTGGGCATAACGTGATGCTAGAAAATGGTGCAATGATTTATTAAGAAATGATGGGTTGATATTTTGTGGTATTTAATAACATGTTATTTTTCTAGGGTGTTATTTTTCTAGATTATTAAATATGAAAATGAAGACATATTTTGTGGTATTTAATAACATGTTATTCAATAAGCATGAAAGAAAAGGGGAGAAAGGTGAAGCAAAATAACTTTAGAGCACATAAGAATCGAACACCTAGGTTCTTTGGTTACATCGCAGTCCACAATTTTCTGCGCACTCATCCATTATAATATAATACTTATAGATTTTCTAGGTTAGGGTTCAATGCCAAATATTTAGTGCAATGTGTTAAAACTATAGCTTCAACTATTGTAGTACCACAGGAACATGAACATGGACATGGACAGTTCTTCTCGTACGAATGTCGAAGCAGATAGTCGTCGGTACGATATATGGACAAAGTTGAAAAGGTAAATATAAGAGACCATAGGTCATAGAAAATAGCATACAATGGTCATATACTATAAACTAAAAATTCTTATCAATAATGTGGGCTAATAAACGACTTGGACCTGCAATGCCAATTGAGAAAGAACTGTGAAATCATTTCAAGGAAAAGTTAAAAAAAACTTTTGTGACAAATATTTCTCTTACAAGTGAACTATGTGTTACCTGGATATTGTAGATCGTAAGATACATTGGATATAAGATGCACACATTAACCACAAAAATACTGCATTATTTAAGCATTACAATAAATAATAAGGAAATTTCTATTATATTAACAACCATGTGATACATTTGTATGTTTTGGTTTAGTTATAAGGATAACATATATTGAAACAGCAACATGGCATAAGAAAATGGAGGTATCTTAAAGGATATGGTCTAAAGATGTTGGTCAATGTTAGATCATATATTTACATTAGGGAGTTAGTTCATGTAAATATAACTATATTAGAAGCACCTGTTCCTGTGAATCTGGATTATACCTTTTTTACTCCTCTTAGATATGCATGTCGGGTTGATTTTGTCTCAATATGGATCTCCATGCTAAATATATTTCATATCTTACATCCCACAATGTAGAAAATCGTTAGCATAATGAGGAGAAAAGGAGCAGAAGAGGAAGAAGTGGAATTGTTATTTTTAGCAAAAACAGTAGGAAAAGCCCCTACTGCAACTCTTCATTATATTGATGGAATATAATTACATGGAGTACATGTCCAAAGTACAGTAATACATAATTATAAATTGTATACATTTACAAGTGGAAATGATGTACTTAAATGAGAATCTCCTTCCATTTTTTTTGTTTCATGGCCATTATGAAGATTAGGGTGATGTCCAAAGTAACGCTTGGAAAATACTGGTTTGAGGAATTCTATCCTAATGTAAATCTGGATATCCTCACTACTGAAAGAAATAAAAAATTGCAAAAATACTGTAAATATATATGTAACTTCAAAATTCGTACGTAACTGAAGTAAGTTACACCAGAAAAAGGACTTTAATTTTGCAGACGTTTGATTATTTGACACATCACTTGAAATCCGTCGCTATTATCAACCATGAGGTTAATCTCTCCTAGGTGAATATTTTTTTATGTCACCCCTCCCTCCTAAAGATTCCACAAATAGTTCATGCTTAACATGTTCTAATTAATGTGCTATTTCCTTATCGACGGATAAATCAATGTTTTAGTGGCCCTTGGCCCAGTTGTGGGCGGAGCAAGAGTGCAAGTCATAGACGTAGTTGTGGATCGCCTCCCAGAACTTGATGTATGTTGATCTGATTGCCGAACAGTCAGAAGACATATTAGCAGATGGCACGGCTGTGTCCACTGGCCGGAGTGCAGGCTGTATATGAATTGAGATCCTAGATTTCCTGGCTATCAGCCTAGCACTCCTCCGAGTATACTACAATGAACAATAGAGATACAACTGCATGTGTACAGAGTAGAGATGAACCTTGGGTTCCGATCAACATATATCTTGTTTCTCTGCTTCTAAGTAAACCCAAAGTCCCAAACCACAACTATCCAACATGTAAATCGCAACAGTGTACTAACAATTGGTGAATATGACTATAAGAAATTGGTTCGATGTAATATAACACACTTCAATACCACGTTCGTGAAGCTCTTCTATGTTAGGATGTGAGGACAATTGTGGCTGAGGCTGAGGATGGATTGAGCTGGACATCAACGGTGGTTGCGTCAGCCCTCAGGGAGAGTGACGCTGAGTCCGGACAACGACGGGTGAATGAGAGCACTAACTGGATCGATCTGAGCAATAATTCCGTGAGTGCAGCTTGTAGCGTTCCACTCCAATCGCACATCTCCTTGGGTCCTCCGTTGTCATCTCCCTCTGCAGATCGCAAATGCATAGCCATGTCCTTTCACCTTAGTTCTTCACCAAATTGTGCGTCCTATATATATATATATATATATAATATAACACAGATCAATACCAGTAGCAGTATGTATGTGATGTTTTTTTATTTCAAAGGAGAACCGGAGAAGGCAAAGGCGAGGACTGCAAGGAAATACCAATCAGGATGTATCGATGACTGGCTGAGGCTGTGGTTTGACCGATCTGTACATCAAGGATGGTTGGGCGCAATCTTGGATTGATCTGAGCAATTACTTCTGGGCCAGCTTGTAGTATTCCCTCTCCCAATCCCACATCTCCTCAGGTCCTCCGTTGCCATCTCCCTAACCAGATCCCAGATGCCGCTGCCTTCATCTAGTTTCACCACCGTTATTCTTCACCAAGTCGTGGGCTGTTGCCATCTCCCAGAGCAGATCGCAGATGCCGTTGCGTCATCTCCTTTCACCGCCGCTCTTCTTCACCAAATCATGTGTAGCCGTCTTCCTGCTCTCCTCCAATCCATGCCCCGTCCCATACCTGCGCATATCACGTGAGGGGCTGAGGGCCCTCCTCCAAGCCAAGCCCTGTACCATACATGTGCATAGCACATGAGGGTTTAGTTTTGCTTGATGGCATTGGTGGGTAATTTGCTTCAGTTTAAAAAGTAAATATTTTTATTTTCAGATCTAACGGTTGTTAGCTCTCTACTCTTTTAATTGAAGTACCGATGTTTCTGATTAATGTGTGATTTTTTAGAATATTCGCCTATTTTTATACGTGTTTTCCTTTTAGTATACTAGTCGCCAACCCGTGCATTCGCACGGGCTAGTGTGTGTTTGTCTGTGTATGTGTCTCTGTGTGTGTGTCTGTTTGTAATGTATACTCCAAAAATGGTTATATTTGCTGAAAATAATACCAAAGTAGTAACGCAAACTGATGATCTATATTACATAAATCACCTAATTTTAGTTATTTACATATGTTTTGAAGATACTAACTATTAATTGTTCATATTTGTTGTGGTTGGCTCAAATAATTAACATTTTGGCCCCGTTTGATAGCAAAGTATTTTCGAAGTATTTTGAGAATACTACGGTTTTTGAGATTACCATAGTTTTATTTACAATGAGCTGTTTGGTTGCCCCTAACAACTGTGATTTTAAAACTATAGTATTGGGAAAACTGTAGTTTTTCTCTGCATAAAAAAAGAACCCCATACCTCTTTTTTTTAGACAGAGTTGCTTTTTTTGGGAAACGTCGGCCTTTATTAATTAGCAACCAAATTACACAAGTTCTCCCCGATACAATCCGGAGCAGAAAGGAAAATACATGGACTCGCATAGTTCAAACTAGACTGAGCTAAAACATGAGCAACAACATTACAGTGCCGACGGACATGCTTGAAAGAAACCGAAGCCAGGGCAACACACTCCGCCTTGATGTCAGCGACAACAACGCCCACAACCGATCTATCACAGGCGGTAGAATTCATTCGATGAATCAGAGACAAGCAGTCAGATTGAAACACCACCCTGGGAAGGTGCTTCTCCCGGGCTAGCATGACCGCGCAACGGAGAGCAAGGGCTTCGGCTACCTACGGCGAAGAAATACCAATAAATGGCTCAGTAGCAGCAGCAAAAAACTGCCCAGAGTGATCAAGAATCACCACACCAGCCGCAGAACGACTCCGAGCAAGATCCACCGCCGCATCAGAGGACACCTGCACAGAATCTTGCGGAGGCGGAGACCAAATGGAGCTAGAAGCAGTGGACTCACGCCTTGGAGCGGGGAGGGGCTTGAACAGATGTTGGAGCACCATCTCAATGTACGCACGAACCCTTGCCGCAGTCCGCTTTGGAGAAGGGGCCTCCGGTTCGTTCCACGCCGAATTTCGGGCCTCCCAAATATGCCACAGAGACACCGTGAGGACAGATATATCCCGCTCAGAACATCTGGAAAGGTAGTTGAAGAGCCACTGCCTTGGAGAAGCATAGGACGAACGAAATAACTTGATCCCAAAGGCCTCCTTGAATTCATCCCAAACAGCCCAAGACAGAAAAGCAGCGCATGCCCCACACTTTCCGGTCTACCACAGAAGTAGCAGTCTGTTCTAGTCGGAACCTGACGCCGGATCAACTGCTCGCCTGAGGGCAGACAATCATGTGCTAACCTCCACAGGATAGTTTTCATCTTGTTTGGGGCTTTAACATTCCACAGCTTCTTCCACATCTTCTCTTCCGAAGTCCAAGCAGAATGCTGACCTCAGCCATTGCCACTTTGCTTGATCATGAAACGGGATGATCTGGCCATGTTGTAGCCAGACCGGACTGTGTACACACCAAACCTTGTAAAAGGCCAGCGAGCAAAGTCCGACCCACCAGCTATGTTAATAGGAATCTGAAGGATCTCATTCGCCACCGCTTCGCAGAAAAATGCCCTCACTGAGTCCACGTCCCAGCAGGCATGCTCCGCATCGATCAAACAGTGCACCGTAGCCGAGGCTGGGATTGGAGAGATGGGACGGTGGAGAGCCGGAGGAGTCGAGGGGATCCAGTGATCGGAAAGGATGCGCGTGCTCTTCCCATCACCAATACCCCACTGAACCCCCATCTTCAACAACTCCCGGCCATGCAAAATCGCCCGCCAGGTTGCAGAAGCCGACCGAGGCGCCCGTGCTTCCCAAAAGCTACTGAACTGGAAGTACCTCCCTTTCAAAACCCGGGCACACAGGGAGTCAGGTTTTTTAAACAGAGTTGCTAAGTGCTTAAATGCAATGGCTAGACAGCACAATTTACAGCGTCGTGCGGCAACAACCAAACAGGTTCTATGTATTGTGGATACTTCAAAATACTCCGTTTTAGTAAAACCATGGTATCTCATACCTATAGGCAAAATTACTGCAGTTTTTAATAATTTTGTTTATATAGTACTATGCTATCAAACACAGCTTGCTACAAGTTAATTATGTAGTACTAATTAATAACACAGTTAATTACACGTTCAAAAAAATAACACAGTTAATTATATATTACTTAGTACAACATAAAATATTACCAGTCTCAGTAATAATGCGGAAGTCTACAACTTGTGAACAAACATGATGACACAAATTTGGTGAGTATGAATCTAGTGTGCCTAAAAAATTCATAACAATATTTAATATTGATGTGGAATATGTACAATAGGTAGCCCATGTAGGTGCATGCGTTGATGACTAAATACTACTTGCCAGGATTTTGATGTTATTCCATTGTATATTATGCAAACACCAAGCTTTGATATGACCTGTCAGATCAGTTTGTGTATCAGCTAATTAAAAACCACTTTTAAATTGCCAATGTCGGTAATGGAGAACTTATATATTCTTATATCAATGGATATCGAGACATATTCACACAATTATTTTTTCTTCCTAATCTTAACCAACTAATTTAAATTTGCAAGTATGTATGAATTTCATGCACACTTTCTTTTTTTGACCTAAACAATGGTTTTCTCACGGTCTTAACTCATGATACATGTGTCTTCTGAAAGTAGGTTAATCTCCACCAAGCCTGTCATGCATTACATTTTTTTTATGTAAGGGCTGCCAACTTATCATTTTAACTTGTTATGAAGTAATTCCAGCACAATCAATTTGTTTGATATGAGTAGCCTTACCATGGAGACCTAGAGGTCACATATTTTACATCAAGAGTTTCTTGCAAGAGTGATTAGAAATCTCAATGATTAACACTGGCAAGATATATAGGAACTCTCAAAAGGCAAAATCTTACATCGTACAATTAAAAATTAGATGGGATAAAGAGTTCACTTACAACCCAGATATATAAAGGCGAATATCTGTGAGAATATCCTCTGTTGTATAATCCATCTTTTTGTGCGTCTTTTGGATAATCCATCTTAGGATGTAAAGAACAAAATGGGTATGCAATCATGAAGTCTAACAGGATTGCAAGCCTGTATAATTTATTATCATTTGTACCAACGCAAACTATATTAGCTTCCCTCGTAATGGAAATCTGAACATCAATATCTTTTATCTAAGTGCGTGGAAATGGATTGTCAGATTCAAAGCAATCGGATATTTCTCATAGAAATATTAGCTTCTTGACTAAAACCCATGTAAGATACATGGTGTCATCATTGATCATGGTCGTCGTAAATATTTGCACTGAAAGATTAGCTAGGTTCATCGAATTGAAAAGGTTGAGCACAACAACAATTGAACATATTATATGTATGGCAAGCCTCAAAGTGCAACAACCTATATCGTACAATTAGAAAATTAGATAGAAAACAAAGTACACTTCCAACCTTCATATATGAAGGCGAACAACAGTGACAACTTCCTCTCTTTGATAACGCATATTTTGTTGTTGGCATTTCTTTGATATTCCTTCGTACAACATACAGTAATGAGCAAAATGATTCAAACATGCAAGGCGCTCAATGAATTAGGACAGCAAGTCTGTACAACCTGCAACCCTTTGCATCAACAAAACACTATATTAGCTTCCCTTGGATATTGGAATCCAAATCCAAACAGCAAATATAAAAAAAAATCTAATTGAATCCAAGATTCACTATCAAATTCGAAGCGACATGATATTTCTCATATTAATATTAGTAGTTTTCAAAGTGCAGGAGAACAACTATAAACGTCAAAGTGAAACGACCTGCATTGTACAATTAGATATTTAGATGGAAAATAATGTTTACTTACAATCCACATATATGATAGAAAATAAGGGTGACTAATCCTCTCTTGGATGGTCGATCCTTTTTTTTGTCCGTTGTTTGATGTTCTGTATTATGAAAAACAACACATACATGCAAGGAGTGCAGTCAAATATCAACACATCGGCAAGCATCTCACATCGACTATATGAGCTCTTCTCAACCTAATGCATGCAACACGGCTCATGGGTGATAGCTGCCCTCAGAAACACAGGGTGGCGGTTTGAAGAGCAATGGAGGAGATGGAAGAAACTCCACCTCATCATGAGCACCATGCATGCTCCAGTCACCTCCCGAAACTCACATCTGAGTAGAACCTGGAGATAAGAGAGCCATACGCACGTACCGTACATGCCAGTATGCCACACACTCGGACTGCCTTCCATCGATCTTGCTGTGACAAACGCGTGCTGCGGACGGAACGGCGATTTCTGCTTAACCCATGTTCAGTGGCACGGCTGGTCCCGGTGTCTTGTGAAGGAAGGGTGTTGGTTGCTTCATCGACTCCTGACCCGGCCTCGATGGAGCTATTAGGAATCCAGCAGTGTCACCTGTTTCTGCCAAGACGTACGGCAGGAACGATCGGGCCTTCGTTGGCAGTGAAGCCTATTGCGGCCAGGACGGAGATTCCCGCCAGCTAGAGTTCCATCGCAGCATGGCTCTCGGTGGTGCGCCGAGGAGAGATATGAAAGCGACTCAACCTCATTAACGACATTGATTGATATATGCTTCATTGTGCTGTTGGTCTATGCCGCTGCTTTGAATACAATCTTAATCCCAAATCGCCTATGTTTCTTCTTCGGAGATCACCTTGCTGTTGTGTTGCGGCAGCGGCCAGGGTGCTGCGTTATTCTACGACTTGATTTCCTCCACCATGCTTATAAAACGTAAGCGGATATGCATCGAAGAGTCCAGCTTGAAGGAACAATACAAAATGAACGGGGGAGAAGATTTTTCAGGATTCCTTTTTAACGTGATTGCCTTTTTTGTGAGAAATCCCTTTAACGTACGTGATTGCTTTGATTTTTTTATATCCTGCCTTTTCTTTGCTGTGGGGGTAATCTTCGCTGTTAACTTATTTTTAAAAGGGGGCGTGCTACACATCCACCGGCTGATATTTTTAAAAGATCAGCCGGCTCGCGAGCTGTCGGATTGCCGCATCAAGCGAGCCGGGCATGCCTCCAGAACTGCAACAAGTCTTGTTGCGAAATTATTTCTGCAACATAGGTCTTGTTGCGGGATCTTTTTGCAACGGCTGTTTTGTTGCGAAAAAAATTATAACTAGGGTTTTGTTGCAATTTTTCTGCAACTGAGGTCTTGTTGCAAAAAATTTCCGCAACAGAGGTTTTGTTCCAAAACTAGACCCGCCATAGACCATTGCAACACCGGATATGTTTCTAAAACATAGCCTCTGTTTCGAAAGCGCGTTCGACAAAGAAAGGCATGCAATCCATCAATTGGACGTGTGTCATGCAGCGGAGGTGGCGGACGCACGTGGCTCCCTTTTTAAAATTATTTTTTACTTCAAAGATATGCGTCCTAGAGTCCAGATTGGCTCATATAGGAAAAAAATCTTCACGGATACAAAAGGAACAGGCTATAAATTAGTAAGGCGAATCACGTGGTTGCCTTGTGAGGAATCCTTATAAACGTCGTACGTGGGAGAGTAATTTTCCTTGTTAACTTTTTTATTTCTGAATAATCTCAATCATCATAATTTGGTCCCACTAGATGAACGATTTTTTTTACATTTTCTATATTTTCTTCATCAATATAGAAAAAATAGGAAAGCTCTACACCGTTATAATTCGGCCCCACCAGATAAACAATAATGTGTAATATATAAAGGTAGGAAATAAAATAGGAAAGCTCGTAAATTCTAATTAACGTGGGAACTTCTGGGGAGTCCATAATTAGTATAATAAAATAATAATGTGTAATATATAAAGGTAGGAAAGATCTACACTGTTATAATTCGGCCCACCGGATAAACAGCTCGTAAATTCTAATTAACATGGGAATTTTTGTGGAGTTCATAATTATTACTAGTAGAAGAATGCCCGTGCGTTGCCACGGGCTTTTCAAATATTTCGCTGGAGTTATCAGAAATTATAGAAACCACTTCACATGTATAGAAAAGATAGCACATGCACAATCGTGTAATTATTGAAAAACACTTCACATGCAATGTAGTTGATAAAAAATGGCAGTTTCACGATGTACACCTAAAGAGTGATGATCCAACGATATCAGAAATTAAGATCCACTTGATGCGATTAAGATAGTCTCGCACAATATCAGAAATGTTGTCCGTACCTTCATTCACATGATATTTAAGCAAGTACAATAGAGACTACTTCCTCAACTCGTAACCATGGTGCACAGACAACATATGTAGTTAACACGAATATTTTATGTGGAAGATCTAAAGATGTGTAGCGGAGTTTACCGTGCTAACCGGACAAACCAATTTTAACCGTTCCACGAGGGCATAAAATCTAAAACACAATTTTATATTTGCTTATATTTTTGGTTTGTTATGAGATGTCATTGTGTCCACGGGGGCATAAAGTCTTTATCATGCGCTGAGCACATGTGATCATGGAAAAAAAAAACTTTGGGTGCCACTATTGGAACAAAGGCTACTAAAACTCCCACGCTTACATCCTTTGAAATGGGGAGGGGGGAGGGGGAGATGTCATTGTGTCGGAAATTATCAAGGAGGACACCAAGATTTTTGTCACAGTCATGCAGTGCATCTGGTCCAGTAGAAATAAATTTACTCATGGCGAGGAAAAAGTTCCAACCACTACTGCGATCGAAGGCGCTAGTTGATGAACTGGTTGGGGCTCTTGAGTTACCCCTAGTCGAGATGCTCTTAAGGGAAGCAAAAAAAAAAAGGCCCGCAGAGTTGGCGCCCACCCATGACCGGTGGCCGGCTGGGTCGCTCTTAACTCCAACGGGGCACGTTATTAGAGATCACCAAGGGGTGTTCTTAGAAGCCGGTCTGAAGCCGTACAAGGGCATTGAGGACTTTTTCCAGAGCGAGTTGTTAGCATGCCGATATGTTGTAGAAGCCGTGCTGAGAAGAGGACATCAATATGTTATGGTCCAGGTGGACTGCTCTACACTTGCATATTTGTGGCATGCCATGAGTCTAACTCGTATCAATGGCGAACATATCATGACTGAAATTAGATGGATGATTGACTCCAGGCTTTCAAGTTTCTTTTGAACTCTACACGACACAAACTAGGCGGCGCATCTATGTGCAAAAGAGGCTCTTAGCAATTTATCTGTTAATTGCTTAATGTAATTTCTGGATTCTTGACTAGAATTTTTCAGGTTGATAATAATCTTTGACAGTTTAATAAAAAAAAGGGATTTACTTCAAAAAAGGCTACCCTACATAAGTCAGTGGCCGGAGGTAATGGGGCCAGCTGCCCCACGCGTGACCAGCGTCTGGACGGGCGCGGGCGCCTGTGAGCGACCCGAGCGTAGTGCTCCCAGCGAGCGCTATATAGCCACTCACAATTAGATAACACAAAGTTCAAAAAGACAACGTCACGGATGGAGTTTGATACCTACTGACACTAAAAGCATGTATTCCAAACTATTGGACGGAAGCCGCGCGAAAGGCAGCAAGATGGACCATGAATGACCTTGACAGTTTCGTTGCCAAGCAGCCAAGCAGGCAAAGCATCCAAGTAGCTTGATGACGATGCAGGCAGGGAACCAAACAAGAACAATCAAGTCAGGCCAAACCACTCTATCAGGCGAAACTTCTATCTAGCTTTCTTGCAGCCACGCAACCTTTCACGCTTTCAAGCGGGAATCCTACCTAGCTTTCTTTTTTCAGAAAGATGCATGAGAGGAGAAAAATGCACACCTTCACATCAGTGTGTCAATATAGGAGCTTCTGAGCAGCTTCCTGTGTAATCTATCAGATCGTGCATGCACGATCATCTTCCATTCTTATCCTCAATGGAATGTAAAGCAAGAGGATGGGTTATATACACAGATCGATGCAGGTCTTGCTGCATTATTTATCAGATGGTGCAGCCAACACTAACACCAATACCCCGCAAAGAAAAATCTTATAATTAATTAGTATAACATCGTGCCTTTCAGCTCTGTACACCCAATCTAGAAATCTTGCCTCCGCCAATGCTTCAATCCCATAGATGAGTGCAATGAGTACACATCCCTTCGATTTATGCAGCCAACACCAATACACACTGATGATCACGCCAACAAAGAGCAAAGTCATACCTCAAATAGATTGAGTCTGCCCAGAAAACTTGTCATCATTTTCTCTTTTCTATGTTGTCATTTAAAATCCATTATACATTGTCCAACACCCCTTAAGGCTGTCTAGTGAACGTGTCATAACTCACAACACATAATACATGACTAACAATACATTCCATAAGTCTGATGGCCCTTCGGCATTCCATAACTCTACCCTGATTTTTGTAAAGTCACGTAGGACATGATCTAACTATTATTATCGTGACGTCCAGTCCTTAAAAGCCGAAAAGATGTTTAGATTTCTAATTTGATCATTGTTTGTAGTAACACAAAACAGAGTAGACTGTTTGGATGACTGCGAGAACTAGGCCAATAGCAGCTGCCAGGAGGCCAACGGCTAGCCAAGGGTTTCTCAAGTACCTCTGCTTTAGCCACGCAATCCACCTCCGCGGGTAGCTGTGGAACCGCTTCTCCAGCTTCTTGCATGTCTCCCGAAGGTAGTTGTAGTCGGGGTCATCCGGGTCGAACTGGATCCCCTTGCAAAGGTCGGCGAAGCATTTTGCCACCTCTTCGTTGTTGCCATGGCCATGCACGATGACGCCTCTCTTCGACAGGAGCTCCACGTCCTTCGTGGTGCAGGCCACCTGGGATATGAACACGCAGTATGCCGTGACGTGGCTCCCCACGGTCTCCCGGTTCCGTTGCTCCAGCTCTATCAAGTTGCGTAATAACCGCCATGTCTCGGAGTCGATGTCCAGGCAGGGGACCTCCAGTGTGCCGCCACCGACGTCCAACTTCACGTCGAGGATGCAGCGGATGAGACCTTTCTCGCTCATGGCCCGAGCCTTGAACTTCACTCCCGCGAAGTTGTACTCCGTCGCCGAGCGCCACCGGTGCACAGACACGGGATCGACGGTGCTAACCAGCACGGCAGGCGAGACGGACAGTGCAACAGGCTTCAAGTGCATATGAAGAAGATGGAGCAGATTTCCCGGCACCATCGGCTCTGGTGGCACCATGGCCGGCGCGGCCATGGCGTACTTTTGTCTCCTCATGAGATCAAGTGAATAATTTGATATGTCTGTAAGCACACGTTCCTTACCATCCAAAGTGGTCAGCTCCCCGATCTTCTCAAGCACGAAGTACGGTATCTGGTTCTCCGCGAGATAGAACACGTCGCGGACCACCGCTAGCGCCTCCGCCCTGTTTGCCGACGAGACGCCGGCCTCTGCAGTGCCCACATCATCTAGATCTAGATGATGTGCTCGGAGTCCGACGAGGCGGGACAGTATGTAACAGCCGTCGAGGAGGAGCATGCGCACGAATTGCTCGCTCGACATGTCATCAAATGTGTTGGCGTAGCAGTTCCTGGTGTGGTGCTCCAGGCATGCCAGCTCCTTGAGGTAGACCTCTACCGTCATGGTGGGTCTCGTTGCCTTCGCCGCCGAGAGCACCTGGTCGAGGCTAGCCAGCTTGTCGTGCTCCACGGCGAGGTGTGGGCTTCTGCTCTGGAGCCGAGGGTAGTTGTACGGGCCGATGGCGACGTGGTCAGGATCGTACTCGCTGCTGTCGACGTT
The DNA here is from genome assembly GCF_003073215.2 of Triticum urartu. Lineage (NCBI taxonomy): Eukaryota > Viridiplantae > Streptophyta > Magnoliopsida > Poales > Poaceae > Triticum > Triticum urartu. The sequence continues at coordinate 1,994 of NW_024117228.1, read as the reverse complement.
CCGCGTGAGGTCACGGACCTTGCCGACGATGATGGAACAAGGACGGCGACGGTCGAGGACCTGCGCCTTGGATGAGTTCAGGGTGGCCAGTTTACTTTCCAGCTCATGGGCCAACTGATCCATCTCCAGGACGCAGGAATCCGAAACCGTAGATTGGCCTACATCGGTAAACAGAGTATAATCTTTCAAGCAAATTCTGACTTTAATTACTTGTACTAATGCATGAAAAAATAGAACAGACGGGAGGATAATTTATGTTGGCACCTTTTTGATCCATTTGCTTGTCCACTGATGGCCTTACGCTGCCGTCTACCAGAGTAGCATGCAGTTGCGCTCCTGGAGTTGAGCTAGCCTCTCAAGTCCCCAACCCATGTTGTATGTGTTCCAGAGTTTGTAGCCGAGCATGCATGATAATGCAGCAAGACCAGCATGCAAGTGCCTTGTAGCGCTAGGCTAAGTGCCTTGCAGAGGTAGTAGACGGTGAGGGAGAAAGAGCGCGCGAGGGAGATGGGAGGAGGTAGTTGAGCTGATTTGGATACGAAGGGATAAGGCCGATGCATCGGACGGGTGGTAACGTTTTACCCAAGGAGAGAGAGAAACGAAAGCTAGCTAGAATTCTCCATTGATAAGGTTGCGTGGCTGCAAGAAAGAAAGAATCCGACAGAACGTTTTGGCTTGGCGTGACCGTTGCTTTCTGCTTGTTTGGTTCCCTGCAACGCTGCATCGCCATCAGGTCAGGCAGCCCGCGGCAAAAGGAGAACCTTTAGGCAGTCGTGTGAGATTTGCCGGATGCTTGGTTCCGCGCGGCCAAACTTGTCCATCTTCTTGCTGCCTTCCGGCCAGCGGTTTGGAATAGAACATGTTTTCAGTACGTCTCAACAAAGTTGAACCAACCCATCTACTTTTATACTTGAGTTCTTGGTGCACAAGTTTGCCAAATTTATAGCTCCTTGCAGTGAATTTTTGTTTTGGGGCCTCTCTAAATCTGGGTCCGTACATGGTCTCACAACTCAGAACTTACAGCCACATTTGGTATGGCACAAAACAACATAATTTATTTTTTCCTCCTACCAGCTCTAAACTAAGGACAAAAACTAATGTTGGGTAACTCTACACATATTACATAGAGATCTATATGTGCACTTATTCAATGATGTGTTCAATCTCGATAAGTTTGCCACGCCCTTCGTCTGCGTTGGCTTTGGTATGAATGTGCCGACCACCCCAAGACCACCTCTATGGTAAAATCACAAAGATTTGGTAAAGGGAGAAGTTGGGGAAGCTTTCTTGTTCTCCCTCTTCTTGGCTCCTTTCCTTCTTCCTCAAAGCCTAAATCAGAGGGCAGCCATGGAAGTGGTGAAGGGCGTGGTGCAGAAAGGAGACACCTGGGGAGGAGTGGGGAAGGAAGGGAGGAGGGAGTAGGCTGGCTGGAGAAGAGAGGAGAAAGGGATTCTTCCCTTCGGCTTGGGGAAGAGAAGAAAGATGTGGAGCACGCCTCCTATGGACAAGGAGATCTCACATTGTAAGGGAGAGGTAAGAGATAAGGTTCAGTTTTTTTTTTCTATTTCCTGAATTAGAGAATATTTTGAAATTCCCTAATAATATAAGCCATGGGATTGAAATAAATCATAGGAGACGAACCCGGAGCCCGACTCGAGGAAATATGTAGTGCATTTCGACTATCTCGGCGAGCCTGACGTAACTAAAGAGTCGGATTTATGAATTGATGGACTGGGTAAACATGGATAAAGAGAGTCCGAAAGCACGATTTATGGAAAAATCGATTATTGGAAACCAAGGGTGTTACAGGTGGTGTGTGATGTGTTCAAATCCCCAATGCACAACTTCGATGGGGCACGAACTATATTACAAACCGAACACCACCCGACCCCAAGCCAGGTTCAATACGTACGACATCGGTTCCCCAACATCGAGGCCGGGGGGGGGGGGGGGGGGCGCAAGCCCGGGCGCTAGTCTTGTGTTGTCCGTACTGA
>NW_024117227.1:0-11395 GCF_003073215.2 Triticum urartu | reverse complement strand
GGCACCCAAAGACACACAAGTTGATTGTTCCAAGCCGTGTGCGGTGCCCCCCTCCACCATAATCCACCTTGATCATATCGTAGCGGTGCTTAGGCGAAGCCCTGCGTCGGTAGCAACATCATCACCGTCATCACGCCGTCATGCTGACGGAACTCTCCTGTGAAGCTCTGCTGGATCGGAGTTCATGCGACGTCATCGAGCTGAGCGTGTGCTGAACTCGGAGGTGCCGTACGTTCGGTATTTGGATCGGTCAGATCGTGAAGACGTACGACTACATCAATCGTGTTCTCATAACGCTTCCGCTTACGGTCTACGAGGGTACGTGGATGATACTCTCCCCTCTCGTTGCTATGCATCACCATGATCTTGCGTGTGCGTAGGAAATTTTTTGAAATTACTATGTTCCCCAACAGGAGGTCCTTGTCCTGGACATCGGCTGCGAGACATGGCGAGTATTGCGCAACCTGATGGAGATTGAGCAGCAGAACCAGAAGACGGTGGGGAGCCACGTCACTGCATACTGTGTGTGCATGTCACAGGTGGCCTGCACCACGAAAGACGTGGAGCTACCGTGGAAGAAGTTCATCATCATGCACAGCCACGGCAACAATGACGAGGTGGCCAAATGCTTTGCCAAGGGGATCCAGTTTAACCTTAACGACCCCGACTGCAACTACCTGCGGGAGACATGCTCGAAGCTGGAGAAGCGGTATCAGAGTTACTGGCGCAGGTGGATGGCGTGGCTGAGGCGGAAGTACTTCAGCAACCCCTGACTATTTTATTTGACTTCTGCTTTAAGTATATAATAGATTTGGAAAGAAGTGCCATTATTTTATTTTATTTTATTTTATTTTATTTGAGAAATGCACCTCTGAACATTTTTGTTTGGAGAAGTGCGGTATGTGCTCTTAGTTCTGGAGTAGATTAAACACAATGTTCAGAAACACAGTGTGTAAACTTAAAAGAAACACACACACACACACGCACACACACACACACACACACACACACACACACACACACACAACGGCATACATACACTTGGTCGACTGAATCAAAGTTGATTGGAGTCTCTTTTTTTTTACAAGAAATAGCAGGCTCTGTTGCTTATTTTTATTAATTTTCAAAATAAGGTTAATAAATAGTTCAGGGGTTAAGCTAAAACTAAGAGCGAGGCAATGGTAAAAGCATAAGAGTTTGACGCGACAATTGGATCCCTCGACGGTTTTTGTATAAGCCTATTACAAGGCAAGGTCGGTGTCGTATCCGCTTCGTTGCTGACTTACTGAATGCTAATGGTTCATGGAATATTGAACTACTTACGCAATATTCTGTCGGTGCGGATGTCCAAGAAATCCTAAAAATTAGAGCTTCCCCAAGGCTTGGTGATGATTTTATTGCATGGGGGGCAGAGAAGATGGGGAATTTCACAGGCAAGAGCGCGTATCACTTGGCGTTTGACGAGCTGCATAGAGGGAATGCGGTATCAGCTAGCACATCCGCAAATGGGGGAAGAAACTGCTGGAAATTTATTTCGAACTGTGGTGCCCCGCCTACAGTTGCGAATTTTGCTTGGAGATGGTTGACCAACATGGAAGAATAAACACAAAAATTGCTTAGAATCAACAAGCAGGTGCCCAATTTGTGGTCAGGATACGGAGGACAATTTCCATCCTTTTGTTAGATGTTAGTATGGTTGAGACTTATATCGGTCTATGGCTAAGATATGGAGGCTTCCTAAACTTGAGTCTCTTGTTCACGATTGAAAGGAATGGCTGTTACAAGCTTTGGCGCATATGTCTGAACTTGAGCGATGCATGATATTGATGGTCTTCTGGCGGAGTTGGTATGTTAGGAACGAGCTGGTTCATTCTAAACCTGCCCCTCCAATGGAAGTGCCAATCAGATTCTTACAGAGTTACTAAAACCAACATGCATATGGATCCACTGAAAGGACAGGTTATTATTTCCTTGGATGATGCTCCTCCCCAGGCAAGAGAAGTTGCCGTGCAGCGAAGGTGGGAGAAACCGGCGCATGGCTGGGTAAAACATAACACAGATGGGTCCTTTGTTTCGAGTGAGGAAGCCGGAGCAAGGATGATCTTGAGGAACTCCTTGGGAGAGATTATTTTTTTCAGCTTGCAGAGCTTTATTTTCTTGTCGAAGTGCATTGGAAGCAGAGCTTTGTGCTTGTATGGAAGGACTTTCGTCATCTATTCGGCGCTCGGAACTGCCTATTGTCATCAAGGTGGATTCTGCTATGGTGGTGTCAATGATCACATGGATGGTGTGGATCGTTCTGCATATGCTTCTCTAGTGAATGAGATTAGATACCTTTTTAGTCTTCGTCAATTTGTATTACTAGTGGTTGCGGCCTGCCATTGCGGGTCATTTGAGAGAAAGCTATGCGCACCTCACCATCATGTCAAAAAATTTAAAAAAATACTCACGTCACGTGGACAAAAAAAAACCTAGAAAATTTCTCTCAAAAAAAGTCTCCCTACCATTTAAAAAAACACTAAAAAATATTTTCTCACCGTGACCAACTAGCATGCACCACATGGCGTAGCTGGTTGGCCACCATTCTAGCGCCTCTTAATGGGTTTAATTCATGTCTCGCGGCGGCAGAATAAGGCCAGCGATTGTCTTGCTATGTATGGTAGAATGCAAGGAAGGACCATGACTTGGATTAATCGGGTCCGGTTCAGGTGTTGGAGTTAGTAGCAGAAGATTGTAATGATCCAGTGATTGAGTAATACAAGTATTGAATCCGCAAAAAAAAAACTACTCGTAAGAGCTAGAGAAAGGAAAAACCAACCACAATACAACAAAGAAAAACAAGTGCTAAAGATAGAATATATTAAAAAGCTTGTGCCCAGGCCTCAAACTGATCATATTATTCCTCTTTACTCTGTGTGTCAGCCACTGATCTCTTCCCTGAATTATCTTCGACAAGCATAAACACTGGCTCTGATGTGTTTCAAAATGAAGTCATCTAGATGTGTTTTAGAAAAACTGTATTTTAAATAGCCGATGCAACTAGAATGATCAGCTCAAGTGAGAATGGAAGTTTGGGTGCTTCGGATTATCAATCCGGCTCTGGATATCACTGTGAATAAGATGCCATGAGCCCATGACCCATGAGGGCCTGAGATATTTCAAGCTGAAAGCTCTTACTATTCCAAAGTCCAAACTGTTGGACGTAAATCACCTAACGCAGCAAGATGAACCAGCCAATGTTGGCGCTGCATCTCGCAGCCCCTCTTCTTCTCTCTCAAACTTCACTGTTCTCTCATGGTTTCTCTCAAGATCAAACATGTTCCACAGACACACCAATAAAGAAATCAGCTCCGAGCTTTGCCTAGAGATACATTATTTCTCCAGCCCTCACGTCCCTTTCTATTACTAGTGCAACTTGTATATACAAGAGGTTGGTGCTCTTACCATACAAAACTCACGGCACTACTAAACCCATTACCCAACTAACCGGCCGCGCGGGCTAACATGCCAGGCAAGCTAGCCGGCTAGCACCTGCACACAAATCCGGCTTCAGAACTTGTTCATGCAGCACTGTCTCATATCGGCTGCGCTGCTTCACACGGTACTCGGCATCTTGCCATCCAAGTCTCATTCCACGATCATCTCCAGTATCTCACCTTGCTTGCCGCCCACATCTTCACATCGGCATCCCGCCGTGCTCGCCGTATCGCATGCTCAACTGAAGCTTCACCGGACAATTACTCCCTAGACAAACCAAGCTACATGCAGACCCAAAACTAGAACATGCAAATACTTGGAATCAAGATTAAGGCTAACAGCTAGCCAGCCTCGTTGCCAAGTAGGTAACGCAGCCAAGTAGCTGTACTCCTTTCTCGGCTGGCCGGTGCTGCTGCCTCTAGCCTGATGGGCATGCATGCATGGAAGCAAACGAGTCCAACCAGGTCACGCCAAACCATTCTTCCTTTCTTGTAGCCACTCAACCTTGTGCGCTATCAAGCGGGAATCCTAGCTAGATTTATCTTTTAAGAAAGATGCACTCGAGGAAAAATTTACACCTTCATCTCAGTGCTTGACTGACTCTAGCTGATATGTCGATTCTTTTTCGCAAAGTGTGTCATTGTGTCAATTATAGCAGCTTTTGAGCAGCTTCCTGGGTAGTCTAACAGATCGTGCCTGCGCGTGAATCTTCTATGCTTATCCTCAACGGAATGTAAAGTTGGAGGATGAGTTATATATACAGATGCATTCTCATGCCGGGCAACCAACTCTGAAACCAAGCATCAACCTAGCGTTGAGAGGGTAACAGAACTCCAGAAGTGCAATTGCCACTGCTACTCTGGTAGGCGCGATAAGCCACAATCAATTGGCTTTATCACTCTTTGGCAACAAGATGGATCAGCCAGGTGACAAGAAAACTTAATGTCATTTTGTTCAATTTTGTCATTTACTGATCAGATTCAAAATATAGTTGACTAATCACACTTTGTTGGTGACTGATCGACCTCGACTGCAGGCCACTCTGCTAGCGATTCCGGCGACTCGCACGTTATACAGATGCCTCAGGTGGCCAATGTGCTGACAAAGGAACTAGAGGCCCTGGAATTATCCAAGGCGCAGATCGGAGACGGGGGGCGCCCTCCGTGTCCCATCATCATCGCCAAGGTCCGCGACCTCACACGCAACGTCGACAGCAGCGAGTACGACCCTAACCACGTCGCCATCGGCCCGTACAACTACCCTCGGCCACAGAGCAAGAACCTGCACCTTGCCATGGAGAACGACAAGCTCGCGAGCCTCCAACTGATGCTCTCGGCGGCAAAGGTGGAGAGACCCGGCGTGACGGTGGACATCTACATCAATGAGCTCACATGCCTCGAGAAGTCTGTGAGGAAATGTTACGCCAACACGTTTAATGACATGACAGGCGAGCAGTTTGTGCGCATGCTCCTCCTCGACGGCTGCTACATAATCTCCCGCCTAGTCGGCCTCCCACACCGAGCACGCACACAATCTGCAGGCGTTGCACCGGGGACTGCAGAAGCCGGCGTCCCGTCGGCAAACCGGGCCGAGGCACTGGCGGTGGTCCGGGATGTTTTCTTCCTTGCAGAGAACCAGATACCGTTCTTCGTGCTCGAGAAGATATGGGAGGTGACAACTACGGATGGAAAGGATCGTGTGATTAATGAAATTGCGGAGTACGCCCTCATTCTCATGAGTGTGCAGAAGTACATAGTGGGATCGCCGGCTATGGTGGTGCCGGAGCTGATGGTGCCGGGCAATCTTCTCCATCTTCTTCATATGCACTTGAAGCCTCCTGCACCCCCCGTCTCGCCTACTGCAATAGTCAACGGAGTCAATCCCGTGTCTGTGCGCCGATGGCGGTCGGCGACGGAGTATAGCTTCGCAGGTGTGACGTTCAAGCATCGGTCCATGAGCGAGCCGGGGCTCCTACGTTGCATTCTTGACGTGGAGCTGGTCGGCGGCGGCACTCTGGAGGTCCCCGTCCTGGACATCGACGGCGAGACGTGGCGACTATTGCGCAACCTCATCGAGCTTGAGCAGCGGAACCGGGAGACGGTGGGGAGCCACGTCACTGCATACTGCGTGTTCATGTCACAGGTGGCCTGCACCACAAAGGACGTGGAGTTGCTTTGGAAGAAGGGCATCATCGTGCACAGCCACGGCAACAATGACGAGGTGGCCAAATGCTTTGCCGACCTCTGCAAGGGGATCCAGTTTAACCCTAACGACCCTGACTGCAACTACCTGCGGGAGACATGCTCGAAGCTGGAGAAGCGGTCTCAGAGTTACTGGCGGAGGTGGATGGCGTGGCTGAGGCGGAAGTACTTCAGCAACCCCTGGCTCGCCGTCGGGCTCCTTGCAGCTTCCATTGGCCTAGTTTGCACTGTCGTCCAGGCAGTGTACTCAGCTTTGAGTTACAAACATGGAGGAAATTAGGATAAACTATTACTACGTCCTGTCATGATTCAACTTAGGTTCAAAAAATAAGATCCATGGGCACTAGCACCCACGACATATTTCTATACAAGGAGCCAGCTCTGACCGCAGAGTGTGCCACTGCACACCCTTGCCACTAGGATAATGCCTAGTTCTCGTGAGCAATAGGTTCAGTAGCGGCTGTCTTTAGGGATGTGGACTATAGGGGATTCTTCTTGTTCTTACTTTTGCATTCTGCTAGTAGCAATAACTATATTAAAAATAAAGATATCTTGTTTTAAGGCATTTTACATGTACTTACATCAAGGTGAGTCATCCCCTAAAGCAGAAGTCGCGGGGAATGCTAGGACAGAAATGTGTGTGCCAAATGAATAGCACAAAGCGGTCTAGGACAGTTCACTGAGAAGTGTCATGCAGAAAAGACTTTGTGTGCGTTACACATGGTTTTCTTGGCATGAACCGGTACTAAAGAGGTTGTGGCAGGCTGTTTTTAGTCCCACCTCGCTCCCCTAGCAAGATTTTTACCACCTTAAATAATTCAGGTTGTACACAAAAAGAACATAGATAATCAATGTATTTTTCATGCATATTTTTACATGTTTACGCCCTCACTCTCTCCACTCACTCGGTCTCCCCCTCAATCCCCCCGTGCCAGTCCTCCCCCGCCGGCCGCCCCTCACTCTCTGTACCACCTTAAATATGTTACTTCTCAAACTATCACAAGCACTTGGTCTTCATTGAACTCTGTGTAGAATTTGTGATTGCAATATGAGTCTTCACCGGTTTCTAAACCGTTGAGGACTCATGTTGACAATTCAGATTGTACACAAAAAGATCATTAATAATCAATGTATTTTTATGTATATTTTTCACATGTTTACGCCCTCACTCTCTCCACTCACTCGGTCTCCCCCTCAATCCCCCCGCGCCGGTCCTCCCCCACCGGCCGCCCTCACTCTCTGTTAACATCATTTGCTCTTTTTCAGTCATTTATCGATTTGTTTAGAGAGCTAAATGACCGTGAAATTGAAAATCACTACAAAATGAACTCTGAAAATGTTGAAACTTGGCATGGTTTCATCATTTCACTCACATAGCATGTGCAAAAGAGTAGAGAGGGTTACGTTAAAAACTGGACGCACTTCGTGTACAAACTGGACAATATCTTTGGGAGTATGAGGGTTTCGGACGAGAACTCATCTGTTACGCGGTTACTTCATTTTTAAACTTATTTGAACTCCAGACTTTTTTGCGTTCAGTATGCAGCATTCAAAGCGACGTCTTCAATTTTCAACCCTTTCTGACATCATTTGCTCTTTTCAGTCATTTACCGATTTGTTTAGAGAGCTAAATGACCGTGAAATTGAAAATCACTAGAAAATGAACTTTAAAAATGTTGAAACTTGGGATGGTATCATCATTTCATGTGCAAAAGAGTAGATAGGGTTACGGCAAAAACTGGACGCACTTCGTGTACAAACTGGACAATCTCTTTCGGAGTATGAGGGTTTCGGACGAGACCTCGTCTGTTACACGGTTACTTCATGTTTTAAAACTTATTTGAACTCCAGACTTTTTTTTGCGTTCAGTATGCAGCATTCAAAGCGACGTCGTCAATTTTCAACCCTTTCTGACATCATTTGCTCTTTTTCAGTCATTTACCGATTTGTTTAGAGAGCTAAATGACTGTGAAATTGAAAATCACTACAAAATGAACTCTGAAAATGTTGAAATTTGGCATGGTATCATCATTTCACCCACATAGCATGTGCAAAAGAGTAGAGAGGGTTACGGCAAAAAATGGACACACTTCGTGTACAAACTGGACAATCTCTTTCGGAGTATCAGGGTTTCGGACGAGAACTCTTCTGTTATACGGGCACTTCATTTTTTTTACTTATTTGGACTCCATACTTTTTCTGCTTTCAGTATGCAGCATTCAAAGCGACGTCATCAATTCTCAACCCTTTCTGACATCATTTGCTCTTTTTCAGTCATTGACTGATTTGTTTAGAGAGCTAAATGACCGTGAAATTGAAAATCACTACAAAATGAACTCTGAAAATGTTGAAACTTTGCATGGTATCATCATTTCACCCACATAGCATGTGCAAAAAAGTAGAGAGGGTTACGGCAAAAACTGGACGCACTTCGTGTACAAACTGGACAATCTCTTTCGGAGTATCAGGGTTTCGCACAAGAACTCGTCTGTTACACGGGCACTTCATTTTTTTAAACTTATTTGGACTCCAGACTTTTTCTGCGTTCAGTATGCAGCATTCAAAGCGACATCATAAATTTTCAACCCTTTCTAACATCATTTGCTCTTTTTCAGTCATTTACCGATTTGTTTAGAGTGCTAAATGACCGTGAAATTAAAAATCACTACAAAGTGAACTCTAAAAATATTGAAACTTGGCATGGTATCATCATTTCACCCACATAGCATGTGCAAAAGTGTAGAGAGGGTTACGGCAAAAACTGGACGCACTTCGTGTACAAACTGGACAATCTCTTTCGGAGTATCAGGGTTTCGGACGAGAACTCGTCTGTTACATGGTTACTTCTTTTTTTAAAACTTATTTAAACTCCAGACTTTTTTTGCGTTCAGTATGCAGCGTTCAAAACGACGTCGTCCATTTTCAACCCTTTCTGACATCATTTGCTCTTTTTCAGTTATTTACCGATTTGTTTAGAGAGCTAAATGACCGTGAAAATCACTACAAAATGAATAAAGCAGAAAAGACTCTGCATGCGTCACACATGGTTTTCTTCAAGTATAGATGGAATTTTTACCCATGTAGTTTCCTTCTGTTTTTAATTTGAATTTCGTATACACAACATAGGCTAACTTTATATTCACCTAATAATTTTTTTATTCACCTAATAAAAATGGAAGTGCTAATTTTCTTGCACACCCTGATTTCTTAGTCATATATAATAACTATATTCTATGTCCACCTAATAACATATTCATTAAATATAGTGCCATTGGAGTTCAAAGAAAAACAAAATGGTTTATCTTTTTTTCCTAAAAAAGGTGATTTATTTTATTTATTCAACTATTAATAGTTATATTATTTTAGGTTAATCTAAAAACTCTAATTTAGATACACCATTGCATATTATAATCGCGATGATCAATAATTGAGCTAATTATTTGCCGCCATGGATGAACCTGGTTGAACCTGCGAGGTTCTCACATCCATTTAAAGTTAGTCGATGAAACCCGTTCAGCCCGCCTAGTTTATGGACTAATTACTTTGGTGAACTCTCATCGAGTTTCTTGTTAGGATCCAGGCCCATGTACGTATGAGCTATTCGTACATCTTACCATGCCTTTTGATGCAAAAGAACTCATGCATGCAAAAGTAGTGAAATTGAGGGTTATTTTTGGTTAAATGACGATTTGGAGATGCAATCTAATGCTTACCTGTGTAGTGACATGGAATATGTTGGCGCCCGTACGGATTCCTTTTGCCAATACGCTGGCTTTGCCGATGCAATAGATAGCCGTATGGAGTATGGACTCCTTTTTTTAATGACTATATGACTCCTTTTGCCTATACGCTCGCCTTGCTGATGGAATATGTGGCTGTATGGACTCTCCCTTACACGCTGCCTTGCCAAGCTTAGGTGAACAAATCGCTGCTGTTCATTTATCATAACTTCATAATTGTAAATCTTCATCATTTGTTTTCTATCATTTTAATAATATAATAGATTATACGAGAAATCAAGTGTGAGTGCGGGAGGGGGAGGGGCAACGAAGCACACGCCCTAGTGAGGGAAAAGAGCAGACATACAAAGAGGGGGAAATTTTGTTTTTGCCACTCTAGTTTTTGCCAACTTTGCTTATGCCACTCTAGAATTTGACATCTCACTTTTGCCACTCTTAGCTTTTGACAATACATCACAAATGCCATTTTGTGGCAAAAATGATAATTTTTCATTTCACTTTTGCCACTCTTAGCTTTTGACATGTATCACAATTGCCACTCTATTTTTTTTGCTTTTGCCACGGAATGGCAAAAGTGATATATTGTCAAAAGCTAAGAGTGGCAAAAGTGAAATGTCAAATTCTAGAGTGGCATAAGCAAAGTTGACAAAAACTAGAGTGGCAAAAACAAAGTTTTCCCTAAAAAAGATTCTACTATTTTCTATTGTTTTTGTAGGACCGTCCACTCTATAGGAGCAGAGATTTATTGCACTCGGACTATTTAGTTCTTTCATCCCCTAAAAGGCGGTGTTATATCACATATAACCATCTGAAAGTGTGAACATTGTTTGAAAATTTATTATTTCTAATTCAACCAGATTACGCACATACTAAATCACAATTGGGATGCTTACTGCATGGCTGAAGTGTAAGTATGCTTGAGATGGACAAGGCCATCATAATCGTAGCGACGTCCATTTTTTTGACAGGGTAGTGATGTGCATTTTCGATGCAAGTGTGATGAGAAGTTACAATATGGCATGGACCGCGTTGAGCTGTCCAAGGTGTAGGGGCTGAAGTATAGAGTTGTGGCATACCTCTGGACAGAACTACCATGAGACTAGGGTCATCCTCAACAGTGGACATGGCCCTCACATATTTTTATTTTAGAATAACTGACAGAGTGGCCTAAACAAATGTGTCGTCTCTAGTACTTCACGAACTTTATTTAACTAACAAAGAAAATACATTTCCATTTCTATTAGTTAGTCGTAAAGTGGTTTTTTGTTAACACAATTTTATTGGGCAGCTACTTAACTATCCATTGTTTATGTTCCAATGAAACATTATGACTCTAATTCTGGATTATTGATACTCAATATAGAGTATTGATACGTCTCCAACGTATCTATAATTTTTGATTGCTCCATGCTATGTTATCTACTGTTTTGGGCAATATTGGGCTTTATTATCCACTTTTATATTATTTTTGGGACTAACCTATTAAACGGAGGCCCAGCCCAGAATTGTTGTTTTTGCCTATTTCAGTGTTTTGAAGAAAAGGAATATCAAACGGAGTCGAAACGGAATGAAATCAACTGGAGAAGTTATTTTCGGAAGGAAAGCTACCGGATGGACTTGGACCCCACGTCAGGAGCCAAGGGAGGTGCTCACGAGGGTGGGCCCCCCCCCTAGGGCGCACCCCCTGCCTCGTGGGGCCCCGAAGCAACATCGACGTACTTCCTGCACCCATATATACTCACGTACCCTAAAACTTCCAGAACAGACAATAGATCGGGAGTTCCGCCGCCAGAAGCCTCCGTAGCCACCAAAAACCAATCTAGACCCGTTTTGGCACCCTGCCGGAGGGGGCAATCCTTCTTCGGTGGCCATCTTCATCATCCCGGTAGGAGTATTCCGCCCTCGGGGCTGAGGGTATGTACCAGTAGCTATGTGTTTGATCTCTCTCTCTCTCGTGTTCTTGAGGTGGTACGATCT
>NW_024117226.1:0-7606 GCF_003073215.2 Triticum urartu | reverse complement strand
GTCTCTGATCGATGGCAACGCCTTGCCGTTTCTTAGCGCCCGGGAGACGACGCCACTGGCTACGCGACGTCGGGCAAATTGCAGTGCTCGTGCTTGTCACTGGGGGCTGGGGCTATATATGAGCTGGTCGGCGACTCGTTCTCAGCGAAGTGACGTGACGCGTCGTAGGTGGAGGGCTGCGGAGCACGGGAGGTCTGACTCGCACTCACTTGGTCATCCGTTTGGATTTGGCCGGTTCAAATCGGACGTGCTCTGGCGCGCGTCGATATGGACAGGACCGGCCCTGGGGAGGGGCAGGGGGGAGACCGCCCCGGGCCCCCGAAGTCTAGGGGCCCCCTCCCGGTCAATGTTGCCCATGGGCTAGTCAGGTACGTATGTGTATATGTGCAGGTAAATCCATCCCACGAGAGAAACGGGAGCACCTATAGGCCGCTCGCTGCGGCAAACCACTGCGATGTAGACATTCTCATGTTCAATTAGCAGCGCTCCAGTTAAAGTCTACAGATAATTTATAGGGTCGAACCGACGACCTCCTACAACTGAATTTTTCAAAATTATGAATATTTTCTTCAAAATAAAAACACTTTCCGAATTTTCATACAAATCTTGTAAAACAGGAACATTTTGATGATGTGAACAAATTTGAAAAAGGGGAACATTTTCTTGAATTTGTGAACAAAAAATAAAAATGTTTATGTTTTTAAAACTTCCAGAACATTTTTTGAATTTGTGATTTTTTTAAAAACATGAACTATTATTGAATTTGTGAACAAATTTGGAAAGCTGGAACATTTTTTTCAATTCCCAAACATTTTTTGAATCTTGAGAACAAATTTTGAAATGGTGAACAATTTAAAAAAATCCTGAACAAATTTGGAAGCGCGAACAATTTTTAAAGCAGGAAATTTTTTGAATCTTGAGAATGTATTTTCAAACTGAGAGAAATTTTGAAAAATTCCAAACAAATTTGGAAGTCCGAACAATTTTTTAAAGCACGAACATTTTTTGAATCTTGAAAACATATTTTGAAGCGGCGAGAAATTTTGAAAAATCCCGAACAAATTTGGAAGCGCGAACATTTTTTGAATATGTGAACAAAAAATTGAAATTCAGTACATTTTCTGAATTTCAGAAGTTTTGTACTTTTTTGTATAACGAGAACAAATTTTGAATTTTGGGAACATTTTTTCAAAAACTGAACAATTTTTGGAAACATGAACAAAATTTAAAATTTTGTTTTTTTGAGGAAGAGAAGAAAAGAAAATCATAAACATTTTGTAAAACTATGAACATATTCTGAAAAAGAAAAATAAACTTAGAAAAGAAATTAAAACAAGAAACAAAAAACGAAAAAATGAAAAAGAAACAGAAACGAAAAAAAGAGAAATAAAAAAACAGTAGAAACCCGAAAAAGAACCAGAAAAAAACGATACAGAAAAAAAACCCGGTTCAGGGAACCTTCTGGAAGGTTCCCAAAACCGGTTTGGACGCATTATGTGTGGGCCGGCCCATTTGCGTCGCTCGCTGCGCTGCCCCTGTGCGATCGCTCGACAGTTTGCCACAGCAAGCGGCAAATATGATTTTCCAAGAGAAACTGCCTCCTTCTTTTGTTTTGTTTGCGATCCAAGAGGGGGGCCCTTAGGAGATGTGGAGCCTGGCCCAGCGCATGGCTGACGGCCTGACCATCGGACACATACAGCGAATAACCCATGTATCATTTTTTCCAGCCAAACGATCACGTCAATCTCCAGTCCCCCAATCCATCGCTACCGGCCCCGCCGCTGCCGCCGCGGCCACGATGGAGGATAAATCTGCAGGCTCGTCTTCACACCTTGGTAGGTAGGGATCCCTTTGCTCTTTTTTGGATTGGATCCCGTCAGTTCGTATTGATTTTGAGATTTCTGCCCTTCCTTGCTTTACACTGAAAAAATTGTAGTCCCCATGAGCAGGATTTCGACTGTCTCCAAGGCATTCAGATGGTCCCTCCCATATAGAAGATTTCAATTTGGGTTTTTGGATCAGGAATTCAGGATCAAAGTGGACACAAAATGATGCTTTTGTATCTGCATATGGTACAACTAATACAATGAATCTTCTGTTCATTTCTCATATTGCTTACGGAATTTAACCCATTATCCGTATTAAGCTTTGAAGATGGTTTTTGTGCTTCATAAGATACCAAAGAAGTCTTATGAAAAGAACATGTATAAGGAGGCAGTGGATGTTTTGATAATGGCCCAGGTATGCTTCCTTTATGTGATTGTTTTTGTCCTACTGTAAGAAGCATGTGCATCTTATAAATAGATATATATTGACAAAAACAATGTGAGGTCCGTAAATGTCTCAAGATAGATTCTGTTTGGCAAATTTACACATTGAAAAGAAATTATTGAATAAGTTTGATATTCATATCGTCATTGGAACCTTTACATTTACAAAGTTAGAAATAAAATAAGGTAATATATAAGGGCCCTGATTTTTGTTTCGCCCCGGGCCCCCGAAATATCAGGACCGGCCCTGGATATAGACGTTGCGTTGATGAATCCAGCAACGATGAATGTTCATCTAATGAAACTCAAGATGAACTTAGGGCGTATCACACATGAGTTGGTCTGACTCCCGTTATCGACTACCCCCTTCCTCTACCTTAGGACGAAGGGAGTAGTATGTGTATTAGTTTGACGTGCTACTTGATAATTGGAAAAGTTTTGACTTAATCTTGCTCAATAGACTCTGCGATCTATAACCCGATGACCTATGGGTTGGTTAGTTATTTTGATGTTTATTGTCAATGCATATTTGAAACACCCGAACTCGTATATGGCAGTATATATTTTGTATTTTCCTTTGATGTGCTGTGGATGGGACCGGATTCATGCTTTGTACTGGCATAAATGCATGGGGAATACATTTTACGTATACTAATTATATTGGCATCATCCTTATTAACATAATTCGTCCATGTAATTCACATCCAAAGTTGAATGGATAAATCTAGCCTTGACAGGGACGCAGAGTTTCTGAGCCCGAGCTCAAATGAGCTCGGGTGAACAGTAAAATCGAAAACAAATAATTTAAAAAAAAATCTGATTTTTTTTGTGACAAACATTGACAAAAGTTTCAAGTGCCTGCAAAAATTTGTCATGGAATCACATTCCTAGAAGACATGGCAAAAAAAATGATACTCTAAAAATGCTACTTTCATGGAGCACTAAAATTGTTTTTTGCCACGCCGTACAAGAATGTGATTCCATGAAGAATTTTTGTAAGCACTTGGAACTTTTGTCAAAAAAAATTTCACAAAAAAATCAGATTTGTTTCTGATTTTACTGTTCATCGAGCTCATTTGAGCTCGGGAGCAGAAGGACACTTTTCCCTTGATAGATGCTTCTCTCCCACACCAAATCTTTCTAGGAAGCAAAAATAAAGTTAATTTAAAATCAATATTGAGTTCAACTTTTCATGTGTGGATGAAGAATAACATAAAAATAATATGTGTTCATACAGAAAATAATGTGGTCAGAACATATGCCTCAGAGAGGCTCATTGTTCAACCACCTTTGAGCCATGACGAAACATTCTTTAGGCCGGTACTCTGGAGCAGTATGACCAACACCCTGTACAAATAACGAATCATGCTCTCAATCAGGTTAGAACTTGTATGGTTCCTCATGGACATGATTTTAAAAGGAAAATAAGATCACCTTCACTGTGGCAAATGTCATATTTTTTGTGTATTCTATGGTAAATCTACAGAAAAGAAAAGATGCATCCCATGTCAAAAAGAGTGGGGAGAAAGCCAGTACACAAGGTATGTGCCATGAAGTTTTTCTTATATTTGAAATAGGGAGATAGAAAGACTTAACCCAGCAGCCTGCCCACTAAGATGCCATGCCCTCCAGTCATCAACGATTGAAAAGTTCAAGGATTTTATCCATGCTTGTGTGCCAAGAAATGGTGCCTCGAGATCATGATCTCCGCTGCGCTCAGAAGTTGTTTTAGTTATGAGGTGCGCAGGAACATTTTGAGCCAATGTGATCAAGTAAAAAAAATCGCATGCCCTTGTTTTTACCTATACACAAGTGCACGATAACCCCTCGTAGTAAGGTTGAGATGGTATGGTATACTGCTTGGTATCTCATATGTGTAGGGGAGCCCTATGTTGCATTGTACCCACTCACTGGTTGTTCCCTATTGCCAAATTAACTTTCATCAATGGTGTTCCAAATGTTGTGGATTGGAAAAAAGAATGTCATGTGTGCTCCTACATGGCATCTGTGTTAAGCTAAAAGATGAACTTTGAATCTCAACTTTTCCCCAAAATCTGATTCGGTATGGAAACTTTGAAACCGTCTAAAGAGAACCATAAACTTATGAATTAATAAGTTGTGTACACTTCGAAAAACAAAATGCAAATAAAGGCATGGATAAAGTTGCCAGTTACCAATCTTCTCCTTTTAAGCCGGTCACCCCTCGCTTTGACCTCCCACTGTTAGCAAACTTTTGTATGGTATGTATCTCGCAACCATGCAAGTGAAACTAGTTTTATTGGATATCATGTCAGTGCAAACCAATTTGATGTCAATTGATGCTATAAAAGTGTCTGGTGTATTTAGATGTTTTAAAATTTGCATGAGTAAAGATAAACTTGATGCAAAGTCCAGGCTTCAAAAGGTGATGGTTTTCATTACATTTTTCTACTTCTACAACAATTTTTTTATCCTATACTATGTCCAATTTTAGATCTAAAGAAGTTAAAACTATATAATGATACATTTGAATGCATACTCTGTGAAATAAGTTTCATGTAGAACACATAGTATGTACCTCCTTGATCCCAAGAGCCTTTCTAGTCATGTTGTTGTTCATCCAAAACTAAGCCAGATAGTAACCATATGTCTGCAGTTTAGAAAAGAATTCCAGATAAGTTTTTGCTATGAGAAAAGCATCATATGACATTTTTCAGATTCATCGATTCATCATAATACGTATATCGAATTGACACCCCATGGATGAAGAGAGACTAACAAGACAATCTACAGTTGGACGTGCAGGTGGCTTGTTTAACTTGGTGGATTCTTCCAACAAAAACTTTCTTCTTGAAGCATCATCTATGGTGTTTGGCGCAACAACATCACATTTTTTGTACAAGATGTGCTCAATTGAAATTTCAGAAATGAGCTGTGATAGAAGAGAAGTGCATTAGAAGATGTTGGCAATACCATAGTTCACAACAACAAAGCAATACATGAATCTTACACTTTCTTTTGCGAGGAATGAATCTTACATTGTTGATAGTATGCAGCACTTCAACACACATTTCACTAACATGGTTAACATAATCTCCTTTGCAGTTCTTCACTGCAGTCTTCACAAAAGGAAACCATGCTATAACTTCTTAGATTGAAGCACACTGCAAAAATTTGTTGAAGCATGCAAATGTGCCATCACCTCATATATTTCATCAGATATTATCCCAAAGCCATGAGCACTTGGAACTTTGTAATTTTCATCAAACTTTGGATCTGTTATAGGGTTGCCAACCATATATCCCTAAAAATAATTGCATTAACATTGCAAAAGAAAAAAATACATGATCTCACTCTCTTTTTCATTCTGTTGCCATTATCGATATTAAATGTTCAAAGGATAGATAATAACTTGCCTTGAGATTGATGGTAGGTTGCTGCCCCATGTCAATTCCTGGAGGATATTAGAATCAAGAGTTAAGTCCACATTGCCCCCCTCAACTTTGGTTGAAGTTTGAAATTACCCTGCTCGGTTCATACAACAACTCTAGAAAAATGTCCTGATACATCCCCCCCCCCTTCATGTTTTACCAGTTTTGTCCTATGTGGCGGCGAAGACATCATCACCATGTCATGTGCTCTCTCCTCTTTGTCTATGTTAGAATATGAGGCAGCAAGATAAAAATGTTACTTTATCATAAAAGTGTGCAAATAGTTACAAATTTAAACCATCGACTCAATAAATTGTGTTAGTTTTTCTATCATTTTTTTTATTTTCTCAATTGCTTGGAAAATTTCATCCAAACTTCGAGGTAGAAATCTTGAACAATATGTGTTTTAAATAGTTTCTCTAAGAGAGCTTAAATTTTAGTAATTGACTTAGAGAATCATGTGTAATATTCTGTAGTACTCTGAATGGTTTGAAATTTTGATCCAAATTTGAGGTGCCGTTTTAACATATTTTTTCTCATCAACTATTTTTCAAAATTAATTGAGCCTTCTGCCCGGTGAATTATTTTTCTCTTTTGTAAACTAAAAATTATAGGTCGTATGAAATATGTTCCAAAAGTTTCAATTATGTGAGATTTTTTTATAATGAAGAAAGAAGATGTTGTGACGATCAAGATGTGGCTTCCATGCAGGCAACACCAGTGGAAACTGGAGGAGGGTTATAATATGGGGCATATTTTGATGGTCTTGCACACAATGTTAGTAATCTGAGCTCCATGAACAGTTGAGGAGGAGGGACCCATGGACTTTATCTCTTGAATCAAATTCAGAGTTTTATAACTTGAAATTTTGCGGAAAGACATGATTTTCTAGTTCCTTTCGAACCCTTTGTCGTACTACATTCTGGAGTGTGCATAGAAGTGCAATGTTCTAAAGAGTTACTCCCTCTGTAAACAAATATAAGACGTTTTAGATCAGGGAGTAACAATTATACCTTCTGAAATGCCTTGTGCAATAAGTGGAATCACCTTTCCAGCATATGAATCTCCACCAATGTAGAAAGGATTTGAGAGGAATTGCGGATGATCCGTGAACCACTGTACATAACCATGCATAGAGCGGACAATAATCAACGCTCGGACGTTCTCCATGCAAAACAATATGACAGTACGGCATCAGCGATGCCTCTCATCACCTTATTCAGAAATATTTGGACTTGCGAAGATGATGAGTAGTCCCCAACATCGTAGCCTTTGGGATCACGAGCGAACGAAAAACTGGAACCGACCGGTGAATCCAACAAGAGTATGTTTGCCATCTGATCGAGAATTGTCGTTAGTAAACCATAAAATTGACCAAAAAGAAAATTCATTAGGACGAACATCTCAGTTACATGAATGATCATCAATAATCTCACCTTTGTCCATGAATATGGGTTATACACCAACTCCGGCAAACCGCCACTATACGGTGCCAACACAAACTTGAGAGGACCTACGGTGCAAAACAATGATGGATAGATGTATATGAGCAGCAACTACGTGGTATAGTACGCATGTCAGAAAGTGGAAGCCGGCTTGGTGAACTGACCAATTTCAAAGGCCAGGCCCATGATGACCGAGCAGCGGGGCCCACCAGTGAGCCACAGGAGCAGAGGGTCGGTGCCGGGGCTCCTCTCCGACTCGACGAAGTAGTAGAAGAGCTCCGCCCCGGTCTCCTCCTCCACGCCCACGTACCTGCATCGCACGGCCACTCCGGCCATGAGTCCGGCGCCATTTCAACCAAGCTTTTAGTTGTGGAGGTACAACGCCTAGAGCTTACCCTGTTTCAAGGTTGAAGGGCAGAGGCCCATCGAATCCTGGCAGGTGCGTGACCGCCGCCGAGGCCGGGGGGGAGAGCGGCAGGGG
>NW_024117225.1:0-20085 GCF_003073215.2 Triticum urartu | reverse complement strand
TGAACCTGTCTTCACAGCAGATGCATGCATGCCATTCTTATCTCCTCGGTTATTGTCCAATCTGCAAGTTAAAAAATGATGCAGTATTCTTGATGAGGGCGCAGACTATTGTTTGTACGTGCAAGTTGCAAAAAAATATAGAAATATTCAACAATAATGGCGTATAATTGCAAATAAGTGAGGGACCAGCGGTAGCCGGTAGGTACATGTATTAGTTAGTCAATAAACAGCTCAGCTCTTGAATTCCTTAATCTTCTCTCCATTTGCAGAAGTCCACTCTCCAACAACCGCACAATCCATCAATATCAAGCAGCCTTGACGCGTGAGAGACCTGCACAGAGGTGGCGACGAACAAGCAGCAGTATCGTTGCTCTTCCACCAAAGATCAAATTGGGTGTCGTGGAGGTGAATGCTCTCCTCAATCCTTACCTTGTTTTGCACTTTTGTTCTTCATCGGTTGTTCATGTTCTGTTTTATAGCTGTATGTACAAAATCTATACAAGCTAAGCTATTGTAGAACTAAGAAATAGATAAAGTAAAATAAAAGGAGGATTACATGGTGGTAAGCCATGCCTTGAAGCTAGGAGCATAATCTTTCGGGACTCCATAGGAAGAATGCAAGGTTATTCTTGATCTGTCAGTGCTTAACGTCTCTCTTCTTCTTTCATATGCTGCAGTTTTGTATTCATTCGATCTGCAAGATCATGGCCGAGTCGCTGCTTTTCCCTCTAGTGCGTGGCGTGGCTGGCAAGGCCGCCGACGCACTCGTGTGGCCTCGACGACGACCGCCAAACGCTCGAGCGGCGTCTACTAGCTGTCGAGTGCAAGCTGGCCAATGCTGAGGAGATGAGCGAGACAAATCGCTATGTCAAGAGCTGGATGAAGGAGCTTAAGTCCGTCGCCTATGAGGCCGACGACGTGCTCGACGACTTCCAGTACAAGGCACTGTGGTGCCAGTCTAATATTGGCAAATCCACTACCTGCAAGGTACTCAGCTATGTCACACGCCACAGCCCGCTGCTTTTTCGTTTTGAAATGAGCAGGAAACTCAAGAACGTCCTCAAGAAGATCAATAAGTTGGTTGAGGAGATGAACACACTTGGCTTGGAGAGTTCTGTCCGTAGGGAGGAGCGGCAATATCCTTTGCGGCAGACGTACTCAAAACTGGCTGACACTAAGGAAATCTTTGGAAGAGATCATGCTAAGAAGGTGGTGGTGAAGTTGCTGCTGGACCAGCAAGATCAGTGGAAGGTGCAGGTGCTGCCCATCTTTGGGATGGGAGGTCTAGGCAAGACGACTCTTGCTAAGATGGTGTACAATGACGAAGAGGTCCACGACCATTTCCAGTTGAAGATGTGGCACTGCGTGTCAGAGAATTTTGATGTTATTGCTCTTTTGAAATCCATAATTGAATTGGCTACAAATGGAAGTTCAGCCATGCCTGGCAGCATCGAACAATTGCAGAAGAAACTTGATGAAGTCATTGGCCAGCAGAGATTTTTGCTTGTTCTCGATGATGTATGGAATGAAGATAAGAGAATGTGGGAGGATGAATTGAAGCCACTATTGTGTACCGTTGGTGGACCAGGAAGTGTTATAGTGGTCACGTGTCGAAGCAAGCAAGTGGCCTCTATAATGAGCACTGTTAAGCCCCATGAACTAGTATTCCTCTGTAAAGAGGATTCATGGGAATTGTTCTCGAACAAAGCATTTTGCAATGGCATAGAACAGCAAGCAGAGTTAGCCACCATCGGAAGGCGTATTGTCGATAAATGCGGGGGGTTGCCTCTTGCTCTCAAGGCAATGGGTGGATTGCTGAGTTCAAAGCAAAACGTACAAGAATGGAAGGCCATCGAAGAAAGTAACATTGGGGATAATGATGGAGGCAAATATGAGATCATGCCCATACTAAAGTTAAGTTACAAACACCTGTCATCTGAAATGAAACAATGTTTTGCATTTTGTGCGGTTTTCCCCAAGGATTATCAGATGGAGAAGGATAGATTGATCCAACTATGGATGGCAAATGGCTTTATTCAAGAAGATGGAACAATGGATTTAACACAAAAAGGAGAACTCATTTTCAATGAGTTATTTTGGAGGTCCTTTCTCCAAGATAAGAAAGTGGTACTGAAATCTACTGCCTATGGTGGTGAACCGAGATATGAGACAATAGTATGTAAAATGCATGACTTAATGCATGATCTAGCAAAAGTTGTCACGGATGAATGTGCAACTATAGAAGAACTGACTCGGCAAAAAGAATTATTAAAATATGTTTGTCACATGAAAATCTCAAAGGCTAAATTTGAAGAAATCAGTGGGTTATGCAAAAGCAAAACATACCTCCACACTTTGTTAGCTCCCTCAGAATCATGGAAGGATAATCATTATAAATTTCCGAGCAGATACAAGGATATCAAAGAGTTGGCACATGTATTGGCATCACTAAGAGCATTGTGTTGCTCCCCTTCTCCAATTGTCATTTGCAAGGCCATAAAATCAAAACATTTACGTTATCTTGACCTCTCTGAGTCTAACATAGTTGTGTTGCCAGATTCAATATGTATGTTGTATAACTTGCAAACATTGAGGCTCATAGATTGCAAGGAGTTGCGGCAGTTATCAGAAGACATGATTGGACTTAAAATGCTCATCCATCTATACCTTTTTGGTTGTGATCGTCTCAAAAGTATGTCTCCAAACTTTGGTCTACTGAACAACCTTCATATATTAACAACATTTGTTGTGGATAGCAAAGATGGCCGCGGAATAGAGCAGCTCAAAGACTTGCAACACCTTAGCAATAAGTTGGAACTATTGAATTTGAGCAAGATAAAGAGTGGGGGAAATGCAAAAGAAGCCAATCTAAATCAGAAGAAAAATCTAAGTGAGTTGTTGTTCTCTTGGGACCAAGAAATAGATGATGGGCCTCAAAATATGGCCTATAATGTGGAAGAAGTGCTTCATTCCTTAGAACCTCATAGTAATATCCAAAAGTTGGAGATACGTGGATATGGTGGCCGAGAAATATCACAATGGATGAGAAAGCCTCAGATGTTAAATTACTTGAGAGAACTCAAAATTTCCGACTGCCCAACATGCAAGAGTATACCTACAGTATGGCTCTCGCTATCTCTAGAGATTTTGTCCGTACAGAAGATGGATAACCTGACAACATTATGCAATAATAATATTGATGTGGAATCTGAATGCATTACCCCTTTGCAAATTTTCCCAAGGTTGAAGAGGATGATGTTAATTGAGCTACCAAACCTGGAGATATGGGCAGAAAACAGTGTGCGAAAGCCTTGTGACAGCCTGGTAATGTTCCCAATGGTTGAAGAGCTAAGAATTGAAAATTGCCCCAAGCTTGTGAGTATTCCGGTGACCCCAATTGTCAGCGAGATGACAATAGTTGGAGTTCATAGTACTGCAGTCAGTTTAGTTTTTATGAGCATCCGGTTGGGCTCTTGGCCATTTCTTGCCCGGTTAACTCTTGGGTATCCGGAAGACATACCCATGTTGCTTCTAGACACCCAGCAAAGCGAAAGTCAAATGCCTATCGAAAAACTTGTGAGTTTGACTCTGGAAGGCCCCAACAGTTTGGTCAGAAGCTTGGGATGGTCTAGATCAAAACTTATTGTTTGGAAATGCTTTCCATTTGTGGAGGATCTGACGATTAGCAGATGCAACGATCTTGTAAGCTGGCCAACAGAGGAGCTGCGGTGCTTGGATCGCCTCCGTGTTCTCCGTATCAAAGATTGTGACAACCTAGAGGGGAACACTTCACTATCTGAGGAGGAGACCGTTCCGCTCTCCCTGGAAAAATTGTGGATTGCCAGCTGCCCCAATATGATGGGACTGCCTTCGAACCTTGGAAATCTTACCAAGCTGACAACTCTCTCTGTGTTTAGCTGCATCAGCCTAAAAGTGCTGCCTGATGGGATGCGTGGCCTCACTTCTCTTAGGAACATGACGATTTGGCATTGTCCAGCTATGGAGGAATTCCCGCACGGTCTCTTGGAGCGGTTGCCAGCCCTCGAACACTTAAGCCTCTATGGCTGCCCTGAGTTGGAAAGACGATGCGGAGAAGGTGGGGAGTATTTCCACTTGCTCTCCTCTATCCCACATAAGAGCATTGCAGAATATGAGGCACCAGAACCAGAATCCAGCCGAAAGAAGTTTCTATGGAGGCTCCTCCCCGCCTGTGTTCGCTCCAAATCTGACTCTGACTCTAACAGCAAACAGCATAGAACATTGAGCCGCCGTCCTGTGTATACTCTTTTATATTAGACAGTGACTCTGAGCACATCAAGCACATCCAGTTGTGGATTGCTGCAGATTGCCAATCCCAAGTTGGCAATGATTTCGGGTTTGCAGAAGTTGGAATTCGGACAGGCTTTGAAGAACACGATCAAGGCAGAGGCACAAATGCCTGAATTCTGACGCCACTGTCTAATACGCAGATCCATAGAAACCAAGTGTTTCAGGTAAAAAGCTCTGGCCAACACTTTGTACTTTATTCTTTCATAGCATATACCAGCCTTATAATGAACTTGATTACTTATCTGGTAACCTTACTTGTACGCAGGAGCAGGACAACCACAAGAAACCAACTCCGCTCCTTGTACAAAGTGAATGGTCCATTTGGGAGGTACATTCCATCATCTCTGCTGAATATATCTCCAGCAGTGCACAAATCAACCAGAGCACAGCGTGCTCTGTTCTCCTGTATAAATAGATGTCGAAATTGCTTAATACACGACACGGCTACTTAATCTGAAGCCATGGAAAAAGAAATCGGTTGGGCCATATTTATTTGCATTTGCTTCCGGTGTAATGGCTGGAGAAATAAATTTGTTTATTCAGACTAGACAGGGAGAGGGATGGGCTGGGTCACTGTTTTATTGTGTTTTCCGTTTGGTTTACGGACTCCAACATGATGATTTTGTGCTAGTACTTATCACCCTGTGGGCGATTTGGTACATGCTGAGCATCTTCTCCAGAGCCCCATCGCAACACGCAGCTTTATTTTGAGATACATACATCAAAGAGTTGAATGATTGTAAGCCCAAGGCAGCTCATGCGACTGCAGAAAATGCCAACTGAGGCCGAGCTTCTGGGAGCTCGTTTTCAAATTTTAATTTTTCTAGAGCCCACAAAACTTCGAATTTATTTGTGAACACAAATACACATGTATACTATATATATGCAAAATTTCACAGCATTATGCTTTCATATGTGGCACATAGAAAAAAGACAAATACACATTTTTAAACGGGCCTTTTATTTTTGTTGTGGGCTGGAGTTTTTTTTGTACAGCGTACAAATCACAATATTTTTAAACAAAAATTAACACGTTCCTGTGGAATACATGTATGTTTCCATTTTAAGATTTTTATGAAACTTCTAGATATGCTTTTTGATATTTTCAAAATACCGAGCTCCATGGAGCTCGGCCTCCAAACATCCGCACTCATGTGACTGTTCATACTGCATTCAGGAAGCCTTACAGAAGATGGCTTCCGCCGGCGCAAGGTGTAGCCAAGATCAGAGTGGATGGTGCGGTTTCACGGGTGTCCAATGAAGGAGCTTATAGCGCAGTTTGCAGGGATTCCTCGGGCACTTATCTAGGCGCCTCATCTATCATATGCTCGGATATAACGGATCCGACAACTGTCGAAGCTTTAGGATAGTGAGCTCGACATCAGACCTAGATCTCTCTTGCAGCGGCATGGGTGATTCTTTTTTGGGGTTTTCTCTAGGGAGTCTTTAAATTCAGTTTCGGGTGATAAGACGACAGTGATGTTCCAATAATATCCTCCCCACTCTTTTCCCGGTTAAGTTGGTGTCCTTATCACTGATGGAGTGCATTGGGAGTCGTGTCTCCGATGCATCTTTCAAGATCTGTTTGTTCAGGTTTACGAACGATCTATCTGGATTTGAACGGTTTTCATAGTCTTCAGAGTTTCTACACGCTCTTGTCGATGTTTTCTTCTTTGCAAGGTGATATAGTTCGCAAATCACGGGCGTCGGCGTCTCCTAGTCTACATCGATGACTTCCCAGTCGTTGCGTCTAAAAGCTACTATAGTTTTAAAAGTTTGCTTTGCCGAGTCTGAGGCCCAGAGGCAACACCGAGCTACGCTCACAACAAGCCAACGGTGGATGCAAAAGGAAGAAGACTTCGGGACCTTCAAGAATCTGAATGCATTTTTTTTGTATGGGCGTGTTTGTAAGGACCCATGATGCTTAATTATGGCGTTAATCCCTTTTGTAGAATTTTTTTTGAAATATACAATTGACATCTTTTAAATACAAAGTGAAAAAAATATTAAACATGTGTTGAGCATTTTATTAAATATCATGAATATTCTTTTAAAAAGTGCAAGACTTGTTAAGTGCCAGGACATTTTTAAAAATTCGCACGGACATTTTTTATTCGTTATGAATGTTTTTCTAAAACTACAAGAATAAGTTTTAAAATTTTGTGAACATTTTTTGAAATATCATGAAAACCTAATTTCAAACATGTGAACATTTTTTTACATTTCATCAATAAGTTTTTTAAATGATACGATTATTTTTCAGAAATTAGGCAAACAAAATTTTACATTTTCATGATATTTTTGAGAAATGTCATGAACAAATTTTGAAATGAGTGAACAATTTGTAGATGAAGCGAATATATTGTTTTTGAATGGTATGAACAATTTTAAATTTTGTGTGAACACATTTTTACGAAACACAAACATTTTTTAAATATGTGGCATTTTTTAAAAATATAAGTAAAATTGTTTTTGTAATACATATACTTAGAATGTTTAAATATAAATAATATTAAAAAAGGAAAACGAAAAAGGAAGGAAGAAACAAACAAACAAACAAACAAACAAACAAACAAAACTATTGTCTGTACGAACTAATGGGCTTAGCTTGAGGCGAGTTTCTGCAATTGGTCACGGTTGGTGCCACCAACCGGGACCAAAGGCCCTCCTGCCTGGGCTCAGCGCGCAGGCCACGTGGAGGCCCATCTGTCCCGGTTCTGGTTAGAACCGGGACTAAAGGGTCAGGGCATTAGTAACGACCCTTTAGTCCCGGTTAAGGAATCGGGACAAAAGGCCCTTACGAACCGGGACAATAGGCCCGTTTTTTACTAGTGTCGTCGGTAGGTGGTCTACGGACCTGGATGTACTTTTTTTACTTCTGGTGTTCATTTGCCACTTTGACAGTTGATGAATAGATCGAAAAATTTCCTCCCAAAAAAAAGGATCCTTATGCGCAACAAACAACATCGTCGTTTTTTTTTAGTTTCTAATCACTCTTCTTCTTCTTCGTCCATGCTCACCACCGCTGTCAATGGTACGCCCCTCTCATACAATGTAGCTTGAGGCGAGTCGTCCATTTGTTTCTGCATACCCATGAGTTTCCGCTGCCCGAGTAGCACTATTTTTCGGGCCTTAGTGAAATACTCTGGGTACTCGGCTTTCCATGCTATTCCTGTAGTGGATACACTACATGTAGTCTCTACTCAACTCTCAAGGGGCATTTTCAATCCAGTAGTTCACTGCAGCTAGCTGTAGGGGTCTCAGGTTTGTAGTAAAGTCCATTTGCATCAATTAATTACATACTGCTAGAGTGTAGTACCGGCCCAACAAAACCGCTTTGGTTTTGAAGGAGCTTGTATACACACGCTGTTTCTTGTAAGCAAGATCGACAAAGCTTCTAGTCCGTGGTATTGCATGGATGCAGCAAATAATGCACTAGCTGTAGACGGAACTACACATATAAAAGTGCAGGTAGATAGATCATCAAAATGTATTGCAGACAGCAAAAGATGGGTTGTTCTAGGTTCAGGCGAGAATTATGGAGTGGACTGTCTGAGCGAATGGGGCCGGGCCATCCATCCACAAGTTTTCACCGATCGAGCTGCACTATTTTGCTTTTAAATTTCTGATCCTCAAGGTCTATTGAAAAGAAATAGCATATCTACATCCTGCAGCTGGCATGTCAAGGAGCGGTGCATAATTTCTACCGTCGTCTCATCCGAGAGCAACGTAGTGACGATCATGCCGAGGTTTGGCGGTGATTTCCCTATTCGAAAGAGACCCCTTCGTCTCTGTCTCTATCTCGCATGGTTTATCTTGTGGCAGCGGCGATTAAATTCTCAATAGTATAACCTCACACCGAGACAAGGTGCGCCGGCCCTCGCATGCAACGCCAATTCGTTTCAGATGACCACGAAGACATCGGTGACAACGCCAGCGTATTTTCCAACCAAAGGTGCACCCATCCTAACCAGCATGCATAAATAAAACTTGGCTGTGCGTAAGATTACATACTAAAGGTCCTCAGAATTTTATTGGCATAATATAGGTAGTGCAATTTGTCCGCACAGAAATACTTTCTGGTTATGCGATCTTTGGTTTTCAATTTGTCCTGGAGCAGTATCCAACACACACAGAAAAACTAAGTTATATAGCAAAACAAAAATATAAAACCGATCAATTACCAGGTCTGTGTGCCGGGCCTCCAATATAGTACGTCATAGAAGTGACAGATAGAAAACAATGTCTTGCTTATTCTTCCTTGTCCTATCTGCACGTTAGAAAATGATGCTCGCCCCAGGGATTGAACATCATTTGGTTGGAGTCATCTGTGATGTTGGTACAAGCAATTGTTTGCATATGGAAGTTCAGGATAAATCAAACTTAATTAGGAAAATAGTGATGTATAGTTGCAAATAAAGCTCAGCTCTTGCATTCCTTGATATTATCAGTCAATATACAGCTCAGCTCTTGGATTCCTTGATACTATCTCCATTTGCTTCCATCCTCTCTACCTTTACCAGCCTTGCCGTGCATGGGACCTGCGCTCAGGGGGGGAACGGCGGAACGACCAGCAATAACATTGCTCTTTCACCAATTTGGTCAAGATCAAATCCGGTGGTGTTTAGGTGCATGCCCTGGACTTGTTTTGATGTTCTTCTTCTGAGAGCTATACAAGCTAAGCTATTGTGGAACTAAGAAACAAAGAAAAATAAGAGGAGGACTGCGAGGAGGTAAGGCATGCTTTGCAGCTAGCAGCATAATGTTTCCTGACTCCATAGGAGGATTGCAAGGCTGTTCGTGTTCTGTCAATGCTTAACGTTTCATCTTCTTTCATATGCTGCAGTTTATAATTCCTCCAACCGTCAAGATCATGGCAGAGTCGCTGCTTCTCCCTCTGTTACGTGGTGTGGCCGGTAAGGCCACAGACACATTGGTCGAGACGGTGACCCGCATGTGTGGGCTCGAGGACGACCGCCAAACGCTTGAGCGGCGTCTACTTGCCGTTGAGTGCAAGCTAGCCAACGCTGAGCAGAGGAGCGAGACCAATGGTTACGTCAAGAGCTGGATGAAGGAGCTCAAGTCCGTCGCCTACGAGGCCGACGACGTGCTTGATGATTTCCGGTACGAGGCACTGCGCCGACAGTCACAGATTGGCATGTCCACTTCCCGCAAGGTGCTCATCTACGTCACCCGTCGTAGCCCACTCCTCTTCCGTTTTGAAATGAGCAGGAAACTCAAGAGTGTCCTCAAGAAGGTTAATAAGTTGGTTGAGGAGATGAACAAGTTTGGCCTAGAGAATACTATTTGTAGGGTGAATCAGGATCATCCTTGGCGGCAGACGCACTCAAAACTGGACGAGACTACCCAGATATTTGGAAGAGATGATGATAAGGTGGTGGTGGTGACGTTGTTGCTGGACCAGCAGGATCAACGAAGGGTGCAGGTGCTGCCGATCATTGGGATGGGAGGTCTTGGAAAGACGACTCTTGCTAAGATGGTCTATAATGACCAAGGGGTCCAGCAACATTTCCAGTTGAAGATGTGGCACTGTGTGTCCGACAACTTTGATGTCATGGCTCTTTTGAAATCCATCATTGAGTTGGCTGTAAGTGGAATATGTGACATGCCTGACACGATTGAGCTATTGCAAAAGAAACTTGAGCAAGTCATTGACCAAAGAAGGTTTATTCTCGTGCTTGATGATGTGTGGAATGAAGATGAGAGGAAGTGGGAGGATGTCCTGAAGCCTCTTTTGTGTTCTGTTGGTGGACCAGGAAGTGTAATAGTCGTGACAACTCGAAGCCAGAAAGTAGCCTCTATAATGCAGACCCTTGGACACCATAAGCTAGCATGTCTGAGTGAACAAGATTCATGGGAATTGTTTGCACAGAAAGCATATAGCAACAATGTAGAGCAGGAGCAATCAGAGTTGGTCAGCATTGGCAGACGTATTGCCAACAAATGTAGGGGGCTGCCTCTTGCTCTCAAGACAATGGGTGGATTGCTAAGTTCATATCACCAAGTACAAGAATGGAAGGCCATCGAAGAAAGTAATATTAGGGATAATATTAGAGGGAAAGATGAGATCGTGTCCATCCTTAAGTTGAGCTACACACACCTATCATCTGAAATGAAGCAATGTTTTGCATTCTGTGCAGTTTTCCCCAAGGACTATGAGATGGACAAGCACAATTTGATCCAACTATGGATAGCAAATGGTTTTATTCAAGAGAAGGGAACAATGGATTTGACACTAAAAGGAGAATTCATTTTCAATGAGTTGGTTTGGAGGTCCTTCCTCCAGGATCAGAATGTAGTAGTGAAATATGATTACTGGGTTAATAAACCAATGTATGAGATGATAGTATGTAAAATGCATGACTTAATGCATGATCTAGCAAAAGATGTCACAGATGAATGTGCAAGTGTAGAAGTACTGACTCAGCAGAAAGCATCGTTAAAATATGTTTGTCACCTGAAAATGCCAGAGGCTGAATTGGAAAAGATGAGTGGATTATGCAAAGGCAGAACATACCTCCGCACTTTGTTAGCTCCTTCAAAATTACACAAGGCTTTTAAAGAGTTGGTACATGTATCGACATCATTGAGAGCACTGCATTGCTACCATTATCCAATTTCCATTTGCAAGGCCATAAATGCAAAAAGATTACGATATCTTGACCTCTCTTACTCTGACATTGCTAAGTTGCCAGATTCAATATGTGTGTTGTATAACTTGCAAACATTGAGGCTCATAGGTTGCCGAAAGCTGCAGCAGTTACCAAGACACATGGCAAGACTAAGAAATCTCATCCACCTTTATCTTTATGGTTGTTATCATCTGAAAAGTATGTCTCCAAACTTTGGTCTACTGAACAACCTTCACATATTAACAACATTTGTTGTGGATACTAAGGATGGCCTTGGAATAGAGCAGCTCAAAGGCTTGCAACACCTTAGCAATAGATTGGAGCTATTGAATTTGAACAAGATAAAGAGTGGGGAGAATGCAAAAGAAGCCAGTCTCGGTCAGAAGCAAAATCTAAGTGAGTTGTTGTTCTCTTGGAGCAAAGAAATAGATAATGCAGAAGAAGTGCTTCAGGGTTTAGAACCTCATAGTAATATCCAAAAGTTGGAGATACATGGATATGGTGGCCTAGAAATATCACAATGGATGAGAAAGCCTCAGATGTTTAGATGGTTGAAAAAACTCAAAATTTCTGACTGCCCAAGATGCAAGAGTGTACCTGTAGTATGGCTCTCAGAATCTCTAGAGATTTTGTCCTTACAAAGGATGGATAACCTGACAACATTATGTAGTAACCTTGATGTGGAAGGTGGAGGACGCAGTTCCTCTCTGCAAATTTTCCCTGGGTTGAAGAGGATGGAGTTGATTGACTTACCAATCCTAGAGATATGGGGAGAAAATAGTGTGGGAGAGCGTAGTGATAACCTGGTAACATTCCCGGTGCTTGACGAGCTAGAGATCAAATATTGCCCCAACCTTGCAAGCATTCCAGTGATCCCCTTTGTTACCGAGTTGCGAATAGTTGGGGTTCACAGGACTGCAGTCGCTTCAGTTTTTACGAGCATCCGTTTGGGCTCTTGGCCATTTCTCGTCAGCTTAACCGTTTGGTGTCCAGATGACATAGCCATGTTGCCTCTAGATCCCCAGCAAAGCCAAAGTGAGAGGCCTCTTGAAAAACTGAAGTATTTGAATCTAGAAGGCCCGAACAGCTTGGTCAGAAGCTCCGGATTGTCCAGTTCGCACCTTATGATTTGGAAATACTTTCGGTTCGTGGAAGAGCTGACGATTAATGGATGCAGTAATGTTGTCCGCTGGCCAGCAGAGGAGCTCCAGTGCTTGGATCGCCTCCGCTCTCTGCATATCGAAGAATGTGACAACCTGGAGGGTCGCAATTCATCATCTGAGGAGGAGACACTTCCGCAGTCCCTGGAGATATTGAAGATTTCAGACTGCCGAAGTCTGGCCATGCTACCTTCGAACCTTGGAAATCTGGCCAAGCTGAGGAGTCTCTATGTGGATCGCTGCAGGCGCCTGAAAGAGCTGCCTAATGGGATGTGTGGCCTCACTTCTCTTAGGGAATTGGAGATTTGGAGTTGTCCAGCTATAGAGGAATTCCCGCATGGTCTTCTGGAGCGGTTGCCTAGCCTCGAGTTCTTACGCATATATTACTGCCCGGAGTTGGGAAGACGATGCAGAGAAGGTGGGGAGTATTTCCACTTGCTCTCCTCCGTCCCACGTAAGGAGATTGGTAGATCCTGAGGCGTCATGAAAATCCAAGCTGCTGCGAAGTAAACCGGTATACACAAGAGTGCCCTGGTAAATAATTAATCTCCCTTCTGTCTAAATAAATGTTTCTCACATCGAATTGGGTGGTAACATGCGAAGCTAAGGCGATGAATCGAATTTGGTGATAACATCGCAGGTGGGAATCTCAGAAAGCACCCACCACGTGAAGGAAGCAATGGTCAATCCGATTCCGCCTGCATCTTGTCGCTGTGCGCGCCGCGACGTGAGGGGCACTTGTCGTCCTCCTCGGGGGGGGGTGGCTCCTCCGCTGCTGTGGGGCGACCTCCGGCTGACGGACACGAGCTGAAGGAGCAGAGGGTGCGCGCCGTTGGCAGAGGAGGCCCAGTGGGATCGAAGCCCTCCCTCTGGGATTAGCAGGCCCAATTGTCATTACTTCTCTTTTGTGTCGGCCAGCAGTAGTAATATTCCATACACGAGCTCGTTGCTTTAATCTGTACAGCAGAAGCAGGTGTGCCTCTAGTATATTTCTACCACATGTCCACATGTAAGTAGTAGCTCCTGCCATTTTCTACCACATACCCAATTTCAATGTGTTTGCAAGTCATAACCTTGTATTGTTAGTCATCTTGCAAACATTTCAGTTCTTCATTCCCATTTTTTTCTTCTTGCCCACAGACTCAGTACAAACACGAGGCCTCTTCTTCTTCTTGTGATATATGAGGCTTCATTGCAAAGAACTTATTGTTGCCTTTCTGACAGAGTTTCTGATGAATTGTGTCTGATTCCAATCTATGTGTGCAAAATTGTATTTCTTGTGTGTGTCAGAGTTGCACTGTAACAGCAAGTCTTCCTTTCAGGTAGATAAACCTGACGAAACGAAAAATATTCTTCCGCACAACAGGAATATAGTAGTGCTGATGAGATTGTTCCAATTCTTACAATGCTCATAACAATGGCATTACTAATCTGACCTTGCGTCTGCTAATTCCCTGATATAGAGCATCCTGCTGCTGCTGCTGCTACAACTACAGACTAAGCAGATTTATTCAGCTGTTGTCCACAACTAATCATCACCAAATTAACTCTTCCATGGAATCAATGCTAGTAGTATTCCAGTGAACACTTCTAATCAGGCAGGCAGGCAGGCACGCACACTGATTACGCACTGGATCATCATAGTGTGGCGATGTATGCATCGGCGAGCATCTTGCTAAGCCGGACCAGGGCCTGGGTGGTGAGGTGCATGTTGTCGTTGGCGATGGCATCCACGTACTTGGGGTTTGGCAGACGCATCGCCCTCTGCTCCTTCCTCACCACATCCACCCAAGTCTCTTCCTGACCATAACTGGGTTGCTTAATTACCCCCCATTCAAGTCTCTTCCTTGTTCAAATACAACTGGTTGAACTGTCTTTTTGCATGGATTCCAAAACTGTTTTGCATTGCCAGGATCCGCTGATAATACCCCGGAAGTAAATACGGTTGCTTCATCTCTACTACTTCCTGTAGCTGATTAGTGTTTGGAGTTTGTGAGCATTTGCAACTAACTGACGCCAAGGCACACCCAGTTCTGGTTCGCAGCAGATTGCCGACGCCAACTTGCCAACGATTTCAGGTTTGCAAAATTTGGAACTCGGACAGGCTTCAAGACCATGGCTGAGGCAGAGGAACACGCATGTATGCCTGAATTCTGATGCCACCATCCGATACTGCAGATCATAGAAACCATGAACGCCCCAGTGTGTTTCATCAGGTAAAACAAAAACTCTGACCACAACTTTGTAGTTTCCTCTTGCATAGCATATACGACCCTCGTGATCAACTGTTGACTCGCTAATCTAAAGCAACGAGGGAGTACCACCCTCGTAATCAACTGTTGGCTCACTAATCTTCTTCCAAGAGCTCAAAGCAATTGGTCCATTTGGAACTTGCAAGGTCCAGGCTGTCTGATCAATTTATCCCCGGCAGTGCTCAAATGAACCAAGCACCATATACTTTGTTCTCCTTCTGCATAAATAAATACAAGCCAAAATTGCTTAAATGACACTAGTACTTAATCTGAAGCGACGAGAAAAAAAATGGTTTGAGCATATCTGAATTTGCATTTGCTTCTCCTCTCTACTGTAATAGTTGGAGAAATTGCTTATTTAGATTAGATAGTGACTCGCACCTGAGTGCCGACTGATTATTTGTAGTACTGTATTTGGAAGGTGCGCTCCGTCCATGTCTCTGCCATAGTTCTAAATAGCGCGCTAAGCCTCTTAGCGATGAACCTCTTCTAAACGCTATAGTGTGCTACCCCGCAAAAAAAAACGCTATAGCGTGCTATAGCGCGCTATTTAAAATGTTTATTCATTTGTTTGGACCAATGTCTCTTAGCGCAAGACTTTTTGTAAATGCTATAGCGTGCTATAACGGAGCTATAGCGGGCTATTTAAAACAATGGTATCTGCTCAATTTACCCCCAGCACTAGCAGTGCTCAAATCAACCGAGCGGAGGGCGCTCTGTTCTCCTGCACAAATAAATACCGAAATTGCTTGAATGACACTATTACTTAGTTAATCCGAAGCCTTACTTACAAGTCCTGTCAGACCTTGAATACTAAGTTTTCTTTTTTTTCTGTTTAGGGAAGCCAAGACTTTATTGCTCAAAGATTATAGAGTTGAGTTCGGAATACTGAAAGAATCGTGGGATTGTCCCAGCCACAAATGGCGGCCCCTTTCTAAAGTCTGTGAGTACTTGGCTAAAGAATGAGCTTCGAAATTAGAAGCTCTACCTTCAAAAGTAAAGACACAATTGAAGTTTTCCACTCTAAGCTTGATTTCCTTAATAATCTGACCGTAGCTTCCATCGCTGCCCTTTTCAATGTCCTTTTATACCTGCTTGCAATCAGTTGCAACTATGAAAACATGAAGGATGACCTAAGCATCCCTCACGTAAGGGCGGCGTCAGATGGGCTGGCCAAGCTGCTCTGAAGGCCACTGCCTTGATTTATTATTTTATTTTAGTTTACAATACCAAAAATTCTAAACATATATATTACAAAAAATATACTTTACATAATATTTTGAAAAATGTTAAGCATGCATTCTAAAAATGATAAAGGTGTATAAATAAAATGTTGATTATGTATACAAAAAAATGTATTAGAAAATATACAATGCGTGTGAAAAAAGTTAGTCATGTATTAAGAAAATGTTAATCAAGCATTGAAAAAAATTAACAAGTATTTAAAAAATGTTAATCAAACATTTGCAAATGTTTAATGTGTATATAAAAAAAGTTGAGCAGGTATTCAAAACATGTTAATCTCATATTTTAAAAATGTTAATCAATTATTTAAAAAACATTGAAATGTGTTATAAAAAATGTGGTCCATGTATTAAAAAAGAAAGTTAAACTTACATTTGAAAAATGCTAAACCTATATTAGAAAAATGTATTAGATATATACCAAAAATGTACAACGTGTTTGAAAAACGCAGACATAAAAAAAAATAAAATTTCAGTATTGTATTTCAAAATGTTAAACGTGTATATATAAAATA
Source organism: Triticum urartu (assembly GCF_003073215.2). NCBI lineage: Eukaryota > Viridiplantae > Streptophyta > Magnoliopsida > Poales > Poaceae > Triticum > Triticum urartu. The sequence goes on along the minus strand of NW_024117225.1, from coordinate 3,932 downwards.
TTTTTGATGTAAAAAGATCTTGAATGTGTACGGAAACCAAGAAAACCAAAAATAAAAAGGAAAACCAGAAAAACCAAAGAAAACCAAGAAAGAAAAGATAAGGCCGGTAAAAGCCGAGAAACAAAACGACAAACCGAAGAAACCAGTGGAGAAAAAAGCGGACACATCCATGAAAAATTGAAGAAACACAATGATAAAATAAAGAAAAGAAATAAACGAATGAAACATTAAAATAAAATGAAGAAACCGGTGAAAACAAATAAAAACAAAAAACAAAGAAAACCTGCGAAGAAACAAAGAAACCGAAAAAACAAAAAAAAAACATCTGCAACGGAAAAACAGCAAACCCACGATCGAAACATTTGAACAAACCAGCGAAGCATTTGTCTCACCAGAAAAGCGAGCCGGCCCAGTCTCACGCGAGAGTAGCTTTCATCTTGCTTCCACTAAAAAAATAAAAAGCTTTCATCTTGCTTAAAGCGAGATATAGCTCTCACGGGAGGTCTCCCCCGTTTACACGTTTGGGAACACTATTTTCACATGGGCACTTTGGTCATTTGCAAATTTACATCACAGTAATGTCTTGTGAATATGCCGAAGATGGGCGTGGGTAGGGAAACTGAATCACCAAGGACGAGTGTTGCGATGCGCTGCGCCTGTAACGGGCCAACACACTGTTGATAGGTAGCAAGCTTTATATGTATCCATGTGATACCTCCAATTATCCATGCCGGTCAAGTGCCGATGAAGTTGTCCATGTCGTCTATTGTTAAACATTTTGTAGTAACATTTTAGTTGTATGCTTCCTTCCTTTTCCATATAGTGGACTGACTTGCGAACATGATGCTTCGTTGCAAAGAAATTAATTTTTTGCCGTTCTCCATGGAGTTTATTATTAGCCACTCCTCTCCCCGACGGGGCGGCTGGTCCTCATCAATGCCGTGCCGGACGCCATCCCGACCTACGCCATGGGCGCGCTCAAGCTGCCCCCCAAGGTGGTGCGTCGCTCGTTCCTCGCGGCCGAGCGAGCTTCCGGTGCACAGTGTCTCACCGTCTGGGAGCAGGTGTGCCGCAGCAAGGAGGAGAATGACGCCCTCCTCCTGAAGGTCCTGCACCGACTCCACTCTATCCCCTTGTCTTGATGGGCGGCCTGGGTATTGGACACCCTTGGTGAGCGTCTTCTTCTGGACCCTGTGGCTCGGGGCTCGCCGGCGAGCACTGGGCTGCGCTTCGGGGGCTTATGCCTGTCTACCGCGCTCTCTCTCTCTCGCGTCTCCCTGGGGGACGGCAGTATAACGGCCTTCTGGGAGGATCATTGGCTCCCCCGCGGGCCCGTCCGGTGTGCCTTTCCGGCGCTGGCCTCTCACACAACGTGCGCGGAGGTCTCAGTCTGGGCTGTCCGCAACCTGGGGCTTGACGCGGTGCTCATGCCGCGGTTGTCCACCGCTGCCGCCCGGGAATGCCTCCTCCTGCTCCCACTCATTGGGCGGGCGGGGAGGGCGAGGGGCGTCGAGCGCCACCTACGGGCTCCTCCGCCTGGGAGGTGAGGTGGTAGAGAACGCCGCCTTTCTCTGGAGATCACTGGCGCCATCCAGGGTTCGGTTCTTCGCTTGGCTGCTGACGCTCGGCCATATCCACACTCGGGACAATCTGCTGAAAAAGCACATTGCCGAGCTGCGGTGCGCCGGGTGCCCGGAGTGCGGGGCGAGCCTGGAGAGCCTGATCATTTGATCTTCGGCTGCCCCTTCGCGCGTGCGTTCTGGTGCTCTCTGCGCCTCTCCACCTTGGGGGCCGCTGTGCGTGCCCTGCACCTCTTCGACGCCTCCAAGGCTATCGGCTCCGCCTCGCCACATGCGTTCGTGCAGCTGTGCTGCTGGCACCTCTCGAAGCGGCGAAATGCGGTTGTGTTCAGGCGGGAATCGCTGCCCCTGGCCGCCACTTTGAAAGTCTGCCGCAACGATGCCATCCTCTGGCGCGGCCGGTTTTGCTCTGCTGATCGTGGACATATTGATGCATGGCTACAGACCCTGCGTGGGTAAACCTGCATGTAACATAGCTAGGGGGTCTCCCCTGCCTCTCTCTGCTGCCGCCCCCGCATTTGTACCATTGTACTGGATGTTGGGCTCGAGAAATATATTCAGGTGTGGGGGAGTTCTCCCCCCCCCCCCCCGTTTGAAAATTAAAAAAAAATACGGCACATGCAAAGAAAATATTGTTCTGACAAGGTTGAACTTTTCATACGGCACATGGCACAAAGCTCAAATTGATTCTGCAAGTTAAAAGATGACCTTCTTTTGGACTTCACTTCACTTCATCAAGAAGTTTTCTTGCCTACAATGTGGGTAATGTGGGTTGCATCCTGTAACTACCATTCACTGTAAAATCAGAATGTTGTGACTACATTTGATTGTTGATTTTTTCTTTAACTCGGGATAGATATGTGATGCCATTGGTTCATGCCATTAACTTGGAATAGCTCTGGTGTGACATTACCTTTTGTGTTTTGTCTGAGAGGAGGGGGGCTAACTTGTGTGACTGACACGAGCAGCACCCTTCACTCGAAACAGGCGTCAAATGAGTTGTCTGAGTTTTTTTTTTTAAGGAAATGAGCTGTCTGAGTTTGGTGACCTCGCACAGCAAAAGACTAGTACTACTAGTGTCTGTGGGAGGAGCCAGAAGGCAAGCCAAACAAACAAATGGTCACCTGCTATTGGTGATCATTCAGTACAAAACAGTGGGTGCAAAAAAGCGAGTATCTATTTGTTTCTTTAACCGGCGAGAACAAATTTTAGACATCGTATATCGGAATCGCATCCGCCTACTAGCAGCAAGATATTCGCGGTGGACATAAATACGGGCTGTGCTTACCGTCTCTACGTTTTCAGAATCAACAGCGGCAGCATGGTGATGCACAGCAGCCCAGTGGTGTTATCCTTCAGTTCTTGTACAAGTACTTTACCGTTGTGATCTCCATCGCTGGAAACTCCCCGCCGTCGAACACCAGCATTATCTTCACGAACGCCAGCTCTGCCACGGATTGACGGATAGCATTTTATGTTTCTGAACTCCCCTGCTTATCTAACAGATCATGCTTGAATAGCTGCTTGTCAGACAACATGCATAAAATGAAATTTGTACTAACATATTTGTTTGTCCTGATGACCCTAAAATCTGATCTATACCATCATACCTCATTTTGCAGCTCCAGAGGAATGCCTACAAAACACAGAGGCTGTCCAGCAAACAACTGCATGCTGTCTGCAGCAAGGAAGGATTCTGGTCAGCTGACCGTAGTAAGTAGCCGAGTCTCTAGCGATAGACTGAAACTGAGGATGGGACTTCTCACTTCTGGTTTGGAAACTGATATTTGTTCCTCCAGATATATTTTTATGCTGGAGATGATTCATCTTACTCCAGGTGCCCATTACAATATAGTTTACTTATGTGCTCCTACAGCCATCCTTAAACTGAAATTTTATTCAGTGATGTAAGCTCTAGAGGTAGAGATTTGAGTTCTCACTTGGGCCGCTGCGTCATGAAAAGAATTGATGCAGCAGATAAAAAGATAATACCTTTCACACAGAAGTTATAAAGCAAATTAACCGAAATATGATACTGAAGCAAATTAATACCTTTCACTTGGGCGTACAGCTGCAAATAAATAATGAGGGGCCACCGGTAGGCACACTATCAGTAGCTCTTGGATTCCTTCTCTCTAACAACTGCACAGGGGGACTCGCAGCTTTGGTTATCTCCATATAAATTAGGGGTCACTGGTACGTACGAGGCAATATACAACTCAGCTCTTGGATTCCATAGTCTAATCTCCATTTGCCCAGCAACCGCACAATCCCAAACCAAGCAGCGTTGACGCGTGAGAGATCTGCACAGGGGCGGCGCCGAACGAGCAGCAGTATCGTTGCTCTTTCACC
>NW_024117224.1:0-9675 GCF_003073215.2 Triticum urartu | reverse complement strand
GTTTTTGTGGAGGACGACTTTTACTCTCGGTCCGTGCAAAGACCCGGTACAAAAGGGGATTGAGGGGCCCCAGTCTGACAACATCCTGCCACCACTCTCATTGGTACCGGTTCGTGGCACGAACCGGTGCTAAAGGTTCTCCACGAACCGGTACTAATGAAAGCGGCCCGGCTAGCCGTTGGAACCGGCACTAATGTATACATCAGTGCCGGCTCAAATACAAACCGGCACTAATGTGCTTCACGATTGACCCTTTTTCTACTAGTGACCTCACACCAAGACAAGGTGCGCCGGCCCTCGCATGCAACGCCAATTCGTTTCAGATGACCACGAAGACATCGGTGACAACGCCAGCGTATTTTCCAACCAAAGGTGCACCCATCCTAACCAGCATGCATAAATAAAACTTGGCTGTGCGTAAGATTACATACTAAAGGTCCTCAGAATTTTATTGGCATAATATAGGTAGTGCAATTTGTCCGCACAGAAATACTTTCTGGTTATGCGATCTTTGGTTTTCAATTTGTCCTGGAGCAGTATCCAACACACACAGAAAAACTAAGTTATATAGCAAAACAAAAATATAAAACCGATCAATTACCAGGTCTGTGTGCCGGGCCTCCAATATAGTACGTCATAGAAGTGACAGATAGAAAACAATGTCTTGCTTATTCTTCCTTGTCCTATCTGCACGTTAGAAAATGATGCTCGCCCCAGGGATTGAACATCATTTGGTTGGAGTCATCTGTGATGTTGGTACAAGCAATTGTTTGCATATGGAAGTTCAGGATAAATCAAACTTAATTAGGAAAATAGTGATGTATAGTTGCAAATAAAGCTCAGCTCTTGCATTCCTTGATATTATCAGTCAATATACAGCTCAGCTCTTGGATTCCTTGATACTATCACCATCCTTACATCTTATCTCCAACAACCGCACAGGGGGGCGCGCACCTTGATATTATCTCCACTTGCTTCCATCCTCTCTACCTTTACCAGCCTTGCCGTGCGTGGGAGCTGCACAGGGGGGGACGGCGGAACGACCAGCAGTACCATTGCTCTTTCACCAATTTGGACAAGATCAAATCCGGTGGTGTTGAGGTGCATGCCTTGGACTTGTTTTGCTCTGCTTCTTGTTCTTCATGTTCTGTTCTTCATTCGAGAGTTATACAAGCTAAGCTATTGTGGAACTAAGAAATAAAGTAAAATAAAATGTGGATTGCGAGGAGATAAGGCATGCTTTGCAGCTAGGAGCATAATGATTCCTGTAACCTCTCGCCTTCTTTCATATGCTGCAGTTTCCTATTCCTTCGATCCGCAAGATCATGGCAGAATTGTTGCTTCTCCCTCTAGTGCGAAGTGTAGCCGGCAAAGCTGCAGACGCACTTGTCGAGACCGTGACCCGCATGTGTGGCCTCGACAACGACCGTCGAACACTGGAGCGCCAACTGCTAGCCATCGAGTGCAAGCTGGCCAATGCAGAGGAGAGGAGCGAGACAAACAACTATGTCAAGAGTTGGATGAAGGAGCTCAAGTCCGTCGCCTACGAGGCCAACGACGTGCTCGACGACTTCCAGTACGAGGCACTGCGCCGCCAGTCTAAAATTGGCATGTCCAATTCCCGCAAGGTACTCGGCTACTTCATGCACCACAGACCGCTGCTATTCCGTTTTGAAATGAGCAAGAAACTCAAGAGCGTCCTCGAGAAGATCAATAAGTTGGTTGAGGAGATGAACAAGTTTGGCCTGGAGAATTATGTCCGTAGGGAGAAGGAGGAACATCCTTGGCGGCAGACGCACTCAAAACAGGACGAGACTACCCAGATCTTTGGAAGAGATGATGATAAGGAGGTGGTGGTGAAGTTGCTGCTGGACCAGCAAGATCAGCGGAGAGTGCAGGTGCTGCCAATCATTGGGATGGGAGGTCTTGGCAAGACGACTCTTGCTAAGATGGTCTATAATGACCAATGGGTCCAGCAACATTTCCAGTTGAAGATGTGGCACTGCGTGTCCGACAACTTTGATGCCAGCGCTCTTTTGAAATCCATAATTGAGTTGGCTGTAAGTAGAAGACGTGACATGCCTGACGCGATTGAGCTATTGCAAAAACAACTTGAGGAAGTCATTGGCGAAAAAAGGTTTATGCTCGTGCTTGATGATGTGTGGAATGAAGATGAGAGGAGGTGGGAGAATGTCCTGAAGCCTCTTTTGTGTTCTATTGGTGGACCAGGAAGCATAATTGTTGTCACAACTCGAAGCCAGAAAGTGGCCTCTATAATGCAGACACTTGAACCCCATAAGCTATCATGTCTTAGTGAACAAGATTCATGGGAATTGTTTGCACAGAAAGCATATAGCAACGGTGTTGACCGGGAGCAAGCAGAGCTAGTCACCATCGGAAGGCGTATTGTCAATAAATGCAGGGGGTTGCCTCTTGCTCTCAAGACAATGGGTGGATTACTGAGTTCAAAGCAAAAGGTACAGGAGTGGAAGGCCATCGAAGGAAGTAATATTGGGGATAATGATGGAGGCAAACAAGAGGTCATGCCCATACTAAAGTTAAGCTATAAACACCTGTCATCTGAAATGAAGCAATGTTTTGCATTCTGTGCGGTTTTTCCCAAGGATTATCAGATGGAGAAGGATAAGTTGATCCAACTATGGATGGCAAATGGCTTTATTCAAGAAGAGGGAACAATTGATTTAAAACAGAAAGGAGAATTCATTTTCAATGAGTTGGTTTGGAGGTCCTTCCTCCAAGATAAGAAAGTGGAGTTCAAATATGTTTATGGTACCACAGAATATGAGATAATAGTATGTAAAATGCATGACTTAATGCATGATCTAGCAAAAGTTGTCACGAATGAATGTGCAAGTATAGAAGAACTAACTCAGAAGAAAGCATTGTTAAAAGATGTTTGTCACATGCAAATCTCAAAGGCTGAATTGGAACAAATCAGTGGGTTATGCAAAGGCAGAACAAACCTTCGCACTTTCTTAGCTCCTGCAGAATCACACAAGGATTTTAAAGAGTATCTACTGGTATTGGCATCACTGAGAGCATTGCGTTGCTCCCCTTCTTCAGTAACAAATTGCAAGGCCACAAATGCAAAACATCTACGATATCTTGACCTCTCTTGGTCTAACATCACTAAGTTGCCAGAGTCAATATGTGTGTTGTATAACTTGCAAACATTGAGGCTCATAGGTTGCGATAGACTGCGGTGGTTACCAAAAGACATGGTAAGACTGAGAAAACTCATCCATCTTCATCTTTCTAGCTGTGGTCGTCTTGAAAGTATGTCTCCGAACTTTGGACTACTGAACAACCTTCATATATTAACAACATTTGTTGTGGGTACTGGAGATGGCCTTGGAATAGAACAGCTCAAAGACTTGCAAAACCTTAGCAATAGGTTGGAATTGTTGAATTTGAACAAGATAAAGAGTGGGGAGAATGCAAAAGAAGCCAATCTCAGCCAGAAGCAAAATCTAAGCGAGTTGTTGTTCTCTTGGCACCAAGAAATAGATGATGAGCCTAGAGATGTGGAAGAAGTGCTTGAGTGCTTAGAACCTCCTAGTAATATCCAAAAGTTGGAGATACGTGGATATGGTGGCCTAGAAATGTCACAATGGATGAGAAAGCCTCAGATGTTTGACTGCTTGAGAGAACTCAAAATTTCCAACTGCCCAAGATGCAAGAGTATACCTATAGTATGGTTCTCGACCTCTCTAGAGATTTTGTTCTTACAAAAGATGGATAACCTGATTACATTATGTAATAGCCTTGACATGGAAGCTGGAGAACGTGTTACCCCTCAGCAAATTTTCCCCAAGTTGAAGAAAATGAGGTTGATTGAGTTACCAAGCCTGGAGATATGGGCAGAAAATAGTGTACGGGAGCCTCAGCTGTTCAACTGTCTGGAAGAACTCGAAATGTCCGACTGCCCAAGATGCAAGAGTATACCTCCCGTGTGGTTTTCGGTCTCTCTGGAGATTTTGTCCTTACGGAATATGGATAACCTGACCACATTATGTAATAACCTTGATGTGGAAGTTGGAGGACACTTTACCCCTCTGCAAATTTTCCCAAGGTTGAAGAAGATGAGGTTGATTGACTTACCAAGCCTAGAGATGTGTGCAGAAAATAGTGTGGGACAGCCTAGTGATTTCTTGGTAGTGTTCCCTATGCTTAAAAAGTTAAGGATCAAAAACTGCCCCAAGCTTGCAAGTATTCCAGTGATCCCCATGATCAACAAATTGAGAATAGTTGAAGTTCACAGTGGTGCAATCAGTTTAGTTTTTATGTGCATCCGATCGGGCTTTTGGCCATTTCTCACCAAATTAACTCTTGGGTCGTCTCCAGAAGACATACCCATGTTGTCTATAGACGCCCAGCAAAGCCAAAGTCAAAGACCTCTTGAAAAACTGACATATTTGTATCTGGAAGGCTTCAACAGCTTGGTCAGAAGCTCTGAATTGTCCAGGTCACAACTTACGGTTTGGAAATGCTTTTCGTTCGTGGAAGAGCTAAGGATTTACAGTTGCTTCAATCTTGTCCGCTGGCCATCAGAGGAGCTCCGGTGCTTGGTTCGCCTCCGCTTTCTGGATATCACAAGTTGTGACAGCCTGGAGGGGAGCACTTCATCGTCTGAGGAGGAAACCCTTCCGCTGTCCCTGGAGGAATTCTTGATTGAATACTGCGGCAGAATGGTAGCACTGCCTTCGAACATTGGAAAACTTGCCAAGCTGAGGAGACTCTATGTGAATTGGTGCAGTAGACTGAAAGCGCTGCCTGATGGGATGTGCGGCCTCACTTCTCTTAGGACATTGACGATTGGGGCTTGTGCCGTGGAGGAATTCCCGCATGGCCTCCTGGAGCGCTTGCCAGCCCTCGAATACTTGAGCATAGATAGCTGTCCGGAGTTGGAAAGGCGATGCATAGAAGGTGGGGAATATTTCCACTTGCTATCCTCTGTCCCAAGTAAGTGGATCCGCCAATGACGACGTCATGAAAATCCAGAATACTGTAGCGGCGAAGTAAATCGGTATACGGCTGAGTACCCTGGTAAATGATCAATCCTCCTGCTGATGTCTAAATAATTTTTCTCACATTAAATTCGATGATAACATGCGATGAATCGATGTACTTGCAGGTGGGAATCTCTGAAAGCCTCCACACCATGAAGGAGATGGCAGGGCACAGATGGGGAGGGAGGAAGCAATGCTTAAGATAAACTTGCGATGCGCGTGCCGCGTCCTGGGGGGCCAACTGCCGTCCTCCTTGGCAGGGCGCAGAGGGGGAAGAGGAAGGTTGGTGCTGCGCGCGCCATGGCCTGAGGTAACCGCCGTCCTCATCAGCAGAGCACACGCCTGGGGCGGTGCTTCAACGGTGTGGGACCTGGAGGGAAGGGGAGACGGAGACGAGCGGAAGAAAGAGAGGAGGTGGAGAGGCAGATCTGGTTGCACGTCCTCCCATTGCGATGGGATTAGCGGGCCCAATGGTCATTACCCGTACTTCTCTTTGCGGAGGCCCTCTGTAAGTTCGCTAAAACTAAATTTGCACAGCAGAAGAAGCAGGTGTCACTCCAATATATTTCTACCACATGTAATTTTCTCCCAAAGGCTCCTCCCATGTTCTACCACATACCCAATCTCCCTGCCATTCTGCCAATATCAATGAGTTTGCAAGTCATACCTTGTACTTGTATTGTTAGGCATCTTGTAAACATTTTGAAACATTTCAGTTATTCGTTTCCCTTTTTTCATTTTGGCCATTTTTTTTTGGAAAATGGGTGATTCCCCGGCCTCTGCATCAGAAAGATGCATACGGCCATCTTATTAACCAAATAAAGTAGTGTCAACATGGTTCCAAAGGTCTCCAAAAGTAATAAAAAAGCACAGAAAGCTCACACAGAGCCAATAGGGGCTAGAAACACCAACTAGCCAAGAAAAGACGCCACAACCGGCTGGCTAAAACTAGATAGGGAAACTAAATGCCTATCCTATTACATGGCCGCCATCCAAACCGGTTGAAGATATCCCGAGCTACTATCTCCCAGCGGAAAGACCCAGTAACCAAATGCTCCCTGGGCTCCGTCTGGGTGAGTAGCGACCATGAACGGATCAGTGCCGTAGTTCGGAATATGACCTGCAAAAAATGTATACATGATATTCTGTTAAAAACCAAATCATTTCTGCAAGTCCATTTTCATTTTGGCCATGGACGACTGAGTTACAAACATGAGAGACTTCCCATTTTTCACGAGAATATATGAGGCTTCGTTGCAAGGAATTTATTTTTGCCCCTCTCCACAGAGTTTCTGATGAATTGTGCCTGATTCCAATCTATGTGTACAATGTTGTATTTTTTGCGTGTTGTAACAGCAAGTCTTCTTGTCAAGTAGAAGAAACTTAACAAGCGAAGAAGAATTTTTCTTCCACACAACGGCAATATCGTACTGGTGATGAGATTGTTCCAACCATTCCTACAGTGCACACCACAATGGTGAGTTGGAGCCTTTGGGTGTCTGGCGTGAACTATCCTGATACTGCTACTACAGACAAGAGCAGATTTATCCATCTGTTCTGTTGTCCACAGCTAACCATCACCAAATTAACTCTTCCAGGGAATCAAGGATAGCTAGTATTCCAGTGAACACTTCTAATCAGGCAAACACACTGATTACATACTGTATGCGTCGGCGAGCATCTTGCCAAGCCGGAACTGGGCCACTTCCCCTGCCTCTGCCCTCTGTCCTCTGCGCTCACGGAGACGAGAAGATGCACACCATGGGCAGCAGAGGCCCATTGGACCCACCGCCAGCAGAGGGTTCAAAGCCTGACCATAGCTGAGGTGCTTAATTACGCCGACGGATGGGGCATAAATAAATATTGTGGCTTCATCTCTAGTACCTACTGTAACCGCTTAGTGTTAAGCTTTTTGACTGTGCGTATGTGTGAGGGGGAGTTCGGAATGTTTCCTGCTAACTGACGCCAAGCAGCAGACTGCCGATGCCAACTTTCAAATGATCTCATCTCAGGTTTGCACAAGTTGGAATTTGGACAGGCTACAGAGGAACACGCATGTATGCCTGAATTCTGATGCCACCGTCTGAATGTCTGATACTGCACATCCGTAAAGACCATGAACGACTCGGTGTTTCAGGTAAACAAAACTTGTAACCACAGCCTTGTACTTTCCTCTAGCGTAGTACGTAGTATGGACCACCCTCATAATCAACTTGATGGAGGCAAATCAACTGAGCCTCATGTGTGTGCTATGTTTTCCTGCATAATTAAAAATAAATACTGAAATTGCTTAAACGACACTGCTGCTTAATCTGAAGCAAGCCACAAAAGAAATGGATCGGCACATCAGAATCCGCGGATGATAACCTGGATTGCTCACGCGATGGCTCGATGTACCTGCCTGCAGGTCGGGATTTCTGAAAGCCTCCACGGATGGCATGAAGGAAGCAGTGGTGTATGTCACGGTGCCATACCTGGAACAGGCGCTCAAGGCAAAGCGCCGCACTGACAAGAGACTATAGATAAGGGAGGCCCATCTGAAGATGAAGGCAGAGGCTCGTCCCAGGAGTCCGATGTGCCACAGTGTGGTGAGGGGCATCTGAATCTGAACCTGAACTTCACTGGAGCTTTCTCTTCCTCCTCCTCCTCACGAACCTGCGAGTTCGTTGATTCCTCTCAAATCCCAGCGAGACGCTCTGGACCTTGTACTAAATCTTCTCTCTATCTATCCGTCTGCGCTGTAACAACAAGTTTTCTTTTCTCAGGTAGATAAACTTAAAGCCAAGAATTTTTCTTCCGCACAACGGCAATAGCATAGTGCTGACGAGATTGTTTCAATTCCTACAATGCGCATAACAATGGCAGCAATAATCTGACCTCGTGTGTTCTCCTTCCTTGAGTTGGAGCGTATGGGGAGTGTGGCATAAAGCATCACATTCCGGTAGGGTGCAATAAAATTAGGTGTATTTGCATATCCTGCATCAACCAAATAAAATTTCCCTCTGGCACATAGAAATTATTTTCTAGTGCATCTTGTAGCACTCGAGCATCAGAAGTTGAACCTTCCCAGCCCGCACTGACATGGACGAACTGATTATCAAAATTACATGCCACCATGACATTTTGTGATAATGTTCCTTTTCTATTGCGATATGGGTCTTGTAGTCTTGGAGATATGCTAACCGGAACATGCGTCCCATCAATTGCTCCGATACAATCCTTCATAAAGACAAGTAATACTGATGAGAAATATGTAACAATATTTATAAATTATATGTAAGAACTACAAGATGCATACCTGAAAGTACGGCATGAACTTAGGGTTGCTTGAAACTTTTAAAGGAACATTAATTGGTGGCAACTGTATGAGCCTTCCGGATAATGACATGATATTTTGTAGCACTTTATTGAAATATGTACTTATAGTTTGACCACTATGTTGAAATCGCCCTTGTAGAGTACGGTTGCTTGCATTCGCCGAAAGGGTATATAAGAATATTGCTACTTGTTCTTCCACGGAAACAAGCCTCTCATCTTGTAGAAGTTGTCTCTCTCGGAAGCACTTCACCAAATTATGGAATACATATTTTTCCATTCGAAAATCTCTTTTACATCTCAATTCATGACCCTCCAAAACTTCTCTCATGTACTTATCTCCCATAAGGATGGAAGTGTGAATTCGTTGGCGCTTGGTTGAACCTCTCTCGCTTGTGTATACGGCTTTGAGGATGGCCAACTCATCAACTTCTCGGTGTTTACGCTTCAAAAAATTCCCCCACATGGATCGAGCAATTAGGAGGACTTACAGAGGACAGAGAGATGCAAAGAGTGAATGCGCGGAGCGTGACCGTGCAATTCAAGTCCTCGTGCAGCTGTTCTTGCCGCTCAACAGTGACGTAGATGACTGGCCAACTACGCCGTGCACTAGTAGAAAACTGGCCTTTTGTCCCGGTTCATAAGGGCCTTTAGTCCCGGTTCCTGAACCGGGACTAAAGGGTCGTTACTAATACCTCCCCCTTTTAGTCCCGGTTCAAATCAGAACCGGGACATATGGGGCTCCACGTGGCCGCTGCCGGCAGCCCAGGCAGGGGGGCCTTTGGTCCCGGTTCAAGACATAAACCGGGACCAAAAGGCTTCCATGCGTCAGCAGCTGGCTGGAACTGAGTTTTTTTTTAAAAAAAAGTGGCTGTTTTAGGGGTTTAGGGGGTTATTTTTAGGTTGTTATTAGCTAGCTAATAGAGAGAAGTGTCCTCTCTCTTATATCTTCATCCTTGGGTTACCAACGCTACTGCTATGTTCATTGCACCCGCAGATATATAATAACTCATGCATGCTCGCATCATACATCATCATATATAATAACAAGTCCTACTAATCATGCATCATCATACAACTTCTACTCGTTATTAATAATAAGTCATACGATCATCATCCTCATAGTCATCGAAGCCAACCCTACATAATTGTTCTTAGTACATGATCATCAGTATCAGGTAGGACCTAAACACACTTAAGGTAAAATAGCATAAAACAATATAGACCCTGACTCTCCATTATGAAGAATGGAGATCATCCTGTCTCCAATTCTTGCGCCTCGCTTCCTTTTGCTTCCAAGAAGCTCCTTACGACTGTCCATACATTTTTT